>NC_079190.1:439696121-439996590 GCF_029499605.1 Hyla sarda
TTATGGTTAGTAGAATATTATCAACTTTCCTTGCAAACTCAGAAACACTTAAGTAAGGTGTCAATGTAGGTTATCATGCAACCTGCAGAACAGGTTATTTTTTTTTATTTTATTTTTTGCTGAGCTAATATCTGACATAGTTATTCCTTAAAAGGATATAATAGATTTAAAAATTAGAACTTTTAAGTGACACCATCTGCCTCATTCTGTTATTCTCTAACCATAGCCTTATACTGGAGTCCATAATTTAAACCTGGTTTATTGTACAGAATTTTCTCTGCTTATGAAGCCTCAGACTAACGTAACAATTTCTTGTCAAATGATTGATCTTCTAAAGAAGTTACCTTCTTGGCCACTGTTCCAGTAGCTCTTCTTAACTTAAGACAAAATTGAAAGCATTTCCCTGCTCCTGAGAGATCTCTTCAGATTACACATGGTGCACACTGTGCAGTTAAATTCCTTTTTTTTATGAGTGAGATAAATGTCTGTCAAATACAACTGGGGCAGAAATGACCTATTTAAAATGGAAAGGACCTGACTTGACTGTATTGAAAAAAAAAATTTAAATTTGCACTTATATCAAACATTACTCTTAAAAGGGTATTTCAGCCTTTTGTAAAAGTTCATTTGTTAATGGCAAAGAATAATAATAGAAAAAAAGGCACAACTTAGGCTACATTCACACTACGGTTCATAAATCCGTTATAAAACATCCGTTATATTCAATTCTATACTGATTTAACGGACGTTATATAACGGATGAATAAAACTATTATAACTGATGAATAGATTTCTAACGTCCGTTAATTAAACGGATAAATGCTTACCCATTATTATCCATTAATACCTTATTATTAACGTCCGTTATATTCACCTTTGTTTGACCTCTCCCTACCTGCACACCTTGCAACAGCTGAAGCTCCTCCTCCTACCTGAAGGGGAGGGTATAAAAGGATGCCACAATGTCGCAGAGTGCCACCACACGGTCAAAATGTTCATGCACGCTCCCCTAGCAATAGCATGCACACCCCCATACAAAAAGCATGCATAAACAACCGTGGACTGCAAAAGCGCAAGCACATGGCAGCGAGAAAAATGTCGCAGAGTGCCACCACAAGGCCAGAAATGTTCATGCACGCTCCCCTAGCAATAGCATGCATGCCCCCTATGAAAATTTGCTTTATTAATAAGCACACATATACACAAGCACATGTTCACCAATATAGTGATAAAGTCACAAAAAATATACACAAAAACAGCCATCCATGTACCCACCTGCTATACAAAGTTTTTAATTCGGTGGATAGTGGCGGATGGTGGCGGATGAATATGGATACCCAGAACAGACTCCTACTGCTGCCTCCTTCTGTCTGACCAGAAAGTAGAGGGGGTGTGACAGGGGGTGTGAGCACTACTCAATTTTCCCATGTGACTTCAGGAGTGTGAAGTCTCTACTGAGCATGCTCAGTAGCACTAACGGACGTTAAATTAACGGACAACAACCGGTGTATTTTGTAACGTCCGTTACACCATAGGCTTCAATGTTAATAATTAACAGACGTTCAATGATCCGTTAATTATAAACGGAAAAAAAATACTGCATGTCCGTTCTATTCTTCTGTTATAACTAACGGACGTTAGTTTAACGGAACAAAAAAGGTACAAACGGAAGATTAAAAAATCCCATAGACTTTAATGGGATTTATTAACGGAAGTTTAAGGATCCGTTATAAAAGACATTATAACGGCATTTCATAACAGATCTTTAAACGGAAGAACTTTATAGTGTGAAAGCAGCCTTACCTAACACCAGTGCCTTTGGTCCCCTGCAGCTCTTGTTCCCCTCGATCTAGTCCCTCCAAAGGATAGGAGATAAGATATCTGATTACAGGGGACCCGCCACTGGGGACTCCGGCTATCTCGGCTGTGGCACTCGAGACATCCGTGCCGGATGACTGGTGATGCGAGGCAGAGGCGTGTGATGTCACAGTCACACCCCGCTCGTGACATCACAGTCATGCCCCCTCAATGCAAGTCTATGGGAAGGGGCGTGAAGGCCATCATGCCCCTTCCCATAGACTTGCACTGAGGGGGCATGACCGAGACAGCAAGAGCGGGGCATGACCGTGAGGTCTTGAGCCTCCGGAGCTGCACCCAACACTCTAAACGAACACCAGGTGCAGCAGATAGATTGCAGGGGTCCCCAGCGGCAGGACCCCCACGATCCTTTGGATAGGGGATAAGATGTCTAGGTGCGGAGTACCCTTTAAGGCTTCTTTCTGGTTCCGAGAGGAGCATTCAGAGCAGGATCTGCTAGGTCAGCCAATTACTGGCCAAGATGGGACAATGCTGTGGCCAGTTAGAGTAGGTAGGTCCTGCATAAAGTTCTCATCTTGGTATGTGGTATGCACGTATGAGGGCAGAAAAATGCACTACAACACACTTAAAAAAGTAACTAAGCCGGTGAGTACTTTTTCCTGGCCTTTCACAGTATCTAGGTCCTTGACAGATTAACAGGTACAAAATAGTACACTACTTAGATGAGAGCAGAAAAATGCGCTACAGTATGCTTAAAAATCGTATTTTTGCACAACACCAGCAGTACACAACAGTGCTGCAGCACACTGTTGCTGTGCACTAAAACCAAATTTTTACTCTCTCAAAGACTATTAGGAATAGACTGCTGGGTATTATACTATCTACAGACTAGTATAACCAGCAGACCATTTGTTGTGCAACAAAGACACAGAATTGTGCAGAAAAATTATTCCTATCACCTCTGCTAAGGTTTATGAAGTTGAAGCAGCTTGTTCAAATGCATGAGGCAACACACAGCTCTCTGCCCCTCTCTTTTATACACTGCTGTAGAAAGTGACTGGGAGGTTAATGGCTGCAGTAAAAACTCTTTTCTGTGAAAAACGCACTGCTCTCTGTCCACCAGAACGCTGACGTGACTATGAGGTGAAACGCTGCTGTAAAAGGCTTGTCTGTGTAATACACAGCGCTGTCCTATCTCTCTGCAGTGAAAGGATGATGTGATTAGCCGAAATATGGCTGCCGATTATATAGGGCTGTGACATCACAGGGGTGACTGGCTGTTGATAGGCTGCATCCTGCATGTGAATCAGGGTCATCCCTCCTACCTTCGTTCCCGCCTTCCCAGAATTCCTTGCCCCATGTCCTCACATGTGGATCCGCCATTTAGTTGCCCTGGAGCCTGGACAGCACTAAATGGAGTTTAATGTAATTCATGAAATTGGTACCGAATTCAGATTTGTCAGATTCGCTCATCTCTAGTCACTACCGCCGAAATGCTTCCTGTTTGATTTGAAGGATATGCAATAAAGCTCCTTATTCCTAAATATACTGGGAGAGTCCTGGGACTTTATTTACACTATAAATACTGTAGCTATTGTGCAAGATATTGCAGTGTTCTCCAGTTCAACTGAAAAGCGCAAATAATCTTCTAAAATGATGGTGCTTCTGCAAGTATGGGTGCTGGTAAATATTACAGAGAATGCAGTGGTGGACATGTGGAGATCATGTTGCTGTGAAAGACTGGTAACCTCACACCATACATCACTGAATACATGGAGTTTAAGGAAAAATGAAAGAAGTTATCCAGTGTTTCATAAAAACTTATATTGTGGGGTAAAATAGTGGTGCAGGATCTGCAGGCTCAGCTAGTCACTAGCCAAGACAGGACACCACTGATAAGAAGAGTGCAGTTCAGGGTACAAGATAGAGGCAAGTTGGAACTACAGCAAACCAGCAGGTGACAGGGCTGTATGTTTAAGGTCCATACATGATAAGCAATAGGCCACTGAGTCATAATATTCTGTATGCTGACAATAATTTAAATATCAGAACAACCTTGATACATAAAAACACCAAACACAGCAATGTTAACCTATTCTATGTTGAAGAATTCAATACGTAATGACTCACATCGCACCCCATTCTCTCCTGGAACTATCACAACTTTTTAACAAAATGATAATCCATTAACATTGTGTTCAAGGGTAACATTTGTCCTACATTTGTTATACTATATGCTATACCATTCAGGTATTAAGAATTACATTTTAGACATCTTCCATTTGTTCAGAACATATCTCAGTTAATAAGCTACATTCACAAAATATGGAACTAAAAATATAGGAATATGTTAGTCACAGTACTGTACACACTAAAGACAGCAATGCAAACCCTATACAGGTGACTGCAAAATGAGCCATGTTCTGGAATAATTATGAAAGTTAGTGAAATCAAGTACTATCTAGGCCTATCCTTATTTATCATACAGCTTGATGGAGGGAGCTATTAGTTACCAAAAAATACTATCACTGAGTTACAAAACATTACTGCCTATCAGGGCTGCCATCAGAAATTCCAGGGCCCCTTACACAGCTCAAGGCTTGGGCCCCCTCCTCTCCCAGTGGCACACGCTGGATATTATTATATTATCAGGCTCAGAAACAGAGCACTCCTGCACCACACCAGCACCACTACCATTACCACTGATATATTGTTATTGGATAAAAACCACTGAACAAATATAAATACCCCTCTAAGGGTAGGGTCACAGCGCATCCGCAGCATATTCTGATGCGCTGCCGACAGTCACAGAGCGACTGCAGAGCGAGCTCCCTGCTATGGCCAGGTAGCTCTGTGTGTCAACCCATGACTGCCAGCGGAAACCTGCAGTTGCGAGCGGACACACAGAGCTACAGGAAGCACGCTCTGTGACTGTCAGCAGCGCATCCGCAACATGAAATATGCTGTGGATGCGCTGTAAGTGTCCCTATCCATAAATTGACCATACAGAATATCACCAGATGTAAACAGGTGCTGCAGACTGTATAAGTGATTACAGGTACATACTCACAGGGGGCGTCTTCTCTGTTCGGAGTTGTTCACTTTTCTCTTTCTTCGCCATCTGTCCTGGGTCATCATGAAGACGTCTCCCAACCACAACTCGTCTCCACCGAATCTGCCAGACAAACATTTTAGGCTTCTCACTACAGCAAAATTCTCACCTTTATACCTCAATAGACAGGCCCCTATGTCTCTGTATAGTATTAGGCCCCCTTACATTGCTCCAATATAGCGTAAGGCTCTCACATTGCCTCCTGAGTAGCAAACCCCCTCACATTCCCCCCATAAAGTATTAGGCCCCAAACATTGCTCCATAGGTTATTGGGCTTTCTTACGCTTCACCCATATTAATTAGGCCCTATTACATTTTCCCTATAGATAATTAGGTTGCCTTACATTGCCCCCATAGATTATTATGCCCTTTACATTGCCATCATAGATTATTATGCCCCCTTACATTGCCGCTATAGAATAATATGCCCCCTTACATTGCCCCCATAGATTCATATGCCCCCTTACATTGCCTCATAGATTATTATGCCCCTGTACATTGCCCCTATATATTCTTTTGCCCTGTTACATTGCCCCCATAGAATATTATGCCCTGTTACATTGCCCCCATAAAGTCTTATGCCCCTTTGCATTGCCCCCATAGATTCTTATGCCATTTTACATTGCCCCCATAGATTATGCCCCCTTACATTGCTGCCATAGATTATGCCCCCCTTACATTGCCCCCATAGATCATGCCCCTTACATTGCCCCATAGATTATGCCCCCTTATATTGCCCCCATAGATTCTTATGCCCCATTACATTGCCCCCATAGATTCTTATGCCCCATTACATTGTTACCATAGATTATGCCCTATTACATTGTTACCATAGATTATGCCCCTTTGCATTGCCCCCATAGATTCTTATGTCATTTTACATTGCCCCCATAGATTATGCCCCCTTACATTGCTGCCATAGATTATGCCCCCCTTACATTCCCCCATAGATTATGCCTCCTTATATTGCCCCCATAGATTATGCCTCCTTACATTGCCCCCAATAGATTATTCCCCCTTACATTGCCCCATAGAATAGGAAGGAAAAAAAACACCACTCACCTCTCCTTTGTTGCCTCGCAGCTCCTGTCATTCATCTTCTATTTCAGCCCCCTGTGTGGACAGCGTCATGGGGAGCTGCTGCCCCACAGGAAGCCCAGGCTAGAGTGACAGGACGGAGCCGCATGCACGCCACCGCGGCGCTCATTCAACACTGTGTGCATCTTAAAGGTGCACTCAGTGTTGAAAGTTGCGGCTGCTCGGGAATTCAGGACAGGTGTCCCGGATTCCCTGGCGTCCTCCCCTTCACCTGCGGGTCCAGTCGCAGGGGGGTGCGACGGGGCCTGCAGTTGAAGGGACCGGCTACTCCACTGCAGGGACCGTGCCACCACGGTTCCTAGCACGGAAGTTACCGACAGGGTGCAGCCATAGGGCTCCAGGCCCTCTGGGGGCCCGGGCCACTTACTGGGGAACCCGCTGTACGGCCCTGCTGCCTATTATACCCAAAAACCAGAACTAGCCACTGCATCCCCATAATACACAGACATATGAACTGGCACAGTATTTCTTGAAAATTTTGGCATCTAGCTGAACAGTATGCAAATGTGTAGTCACATCGACGCAGAACGCTTAACGACGCAGGACGTAAATGTATGTCCTGGTGCAGTGGTACTTAACGCACCAGGATGTACATTTACGTCCTATACATGACTGCGAGCATCGGAGCGATGCTCGGGTCATGCGCGGCATGTCCTGGCTGCTAATAGCAGCCAGGGACCCGCCGGTAATGGCCGACATTCGCGATTGCACGGATGTCCACCATTAACCCCTCAGATGCCATGATCAATTCAGATCACGGCATCTGCAGATCCGATCATCCAGAGCGGCAGATGTAGGTCCCCTCACCTGCCTCCGCTGCCTTCCACGTGTCTTCTGCTCTGAGATTGAGCAGACCAGAGCAGAAAATGACCGATAACACTGATCAGTGCTATGCCCTTTGCATAGCACTGATCAGTATAATCAAACAATTGATTGCTAGAAAGAGTCCCCTATGGGGACTATTAAAGTGTAAAAATAAAAGTAAAAAAAAAATAAAGAAAATTAGAAAAATCCCCTCCCCCAATAAAAATGTAAATTGTCCCATTTTCTCCATTTCACCCCCAAAAAGTGTAAAAAAAATTTTATGAACATATTTGGTATTGCCCTGTGCGTAAATATCCAAAATATTAAAATATAATGTTAATGATACCATACGGTGAACGGCATGAAAGTTAAAAAAAAATATCCAAAATTGCTGCTTTTTTTAACATTGTATTCCCCAAAAATTTATAAAAATGTATTAAAAGTTTCATATATGCAAATATGGTATCAATAAAAAGTACAGATCACGTCGCAAAAAAATTTGCCCTCATACTGCCGCTTATACGGAAAAATGAAAAAGTTATAGGTCTTCAAAATAGGGGGATTTTAATCGTACTAATTTGGTTAAAAGGTTTTGAATTTTTTTTAAGCGCAACAGTAATAGAAAAGTACGTAATCTTGGGTATAATTTCAATCATATTGACCCAAAGAATAAAGAACACGTCATTTTTACTGTAAATTTTACAGCGTAATAACAAAACCTTCCAAAATATGCAAATTTGCTGTTTTCTTTTTAATTTTCCCACACAAATAGTATTTTTTTGGTTGTGTCATACACTTTATGGTAAAGTGAGTGATGGCATTACAACGGACAACTGGTTGTGCTAAAAACAAGCCCTCATACTAGTCTGTGGACAAAAATATAAAAGAGTCATGATTTTTTGTAGGCGATGAGGAAGAAAAAAAACATAAAAATAAAATTGTCTGAGTCCTTAAAGGGGTACTCCGCCCCTAGACATCTTATCCCCTATCCAAAGGATAGGGAATAAGATGTCAGATCGCCGCGGTCCCAATGCTGGTGACTCCCGGGATCGCCACTGCGGCACCGCACTATCATTACTGCACAGAGCGAGTTCGCTCTGCACGTAATGACAGGCAATACAGGGGCCGGAGCATCGTTACATCATGGCTCCGCCGCTCATGACATCACGACCCGCCCCTTTCAATACAAGTCTATGGGAGGGGGCGTGGCGGTCGTCACGCCCCCTGTCATAGACTTGCATTAAGGGGACGGGCCGTGATGTCTTGAGGGGCGGAGCCATGACGTCACGCTGCTCCGTCCCCTGTATTGCCCGTCATTATGCACAGAGCGAACTTGCTCTGTGCAGTAATGATAGCGCAGTGCTGCAGCGGCGATCCCGGGGGTCGCCAGCAGCGGGACCGCAGCAATCTGACATCCTTTGGATAGGGGATAAGATGTCTAGGGGCGGAGTACCCCTTTAAGGACAAAATGGTCTGAGTCCTTAAGGGGTTTATGGGGTCCTACGCAGGGTTTACATTGAAAATAATTTTATCGCTCACTAACTACTGCATTTCATTGCCTAAGATGGTTCTTACAAGTATACTTAAAAGTAAAAGGTATCTTAGCTTATTCACTGGTACCTTAGCAACATTCTAACCATTATTACAGGAATATGCGCTAGAAATAAGTAAAGTACATCCCTAATCACCTAATAGGATAAATGTTAAGATCGAATCTGGTTATCTGGCGCTTACTTGGCCTTTGCCCTGAATAAAAATAAGTTGGTGATTCAGCAGTGGCTTTGGTTTTATTGTTACAGTACTCGCTATGCTAAGTGTTTATGAGCTCTTCTTGATCTAGACCGCAGGTAGCAGAAAAACCGATGAGAGCCGGAGCGTACCTGACATCCAATAGAAAAATAGATATTATGGCTTTACTCTGAAAATGAGCAGCAGTGACAAGGAATTGACAGATTAATTTAGTACTAGAAAGGTAGATTTTCAGCAAGCAGTCTGAAAAAGACAAAAGTTATCTAATTACATCGTCCATACTACTGCACAGAAATGTCATACGCGATGTTCAGAAACAAATGTGTTAATGCATTTTGACAATGTTCCTCTGGAAAGTTATAGAACAATTCCTCCAAAATCTGAAAATTGCCAATACATTTTCAAACTATAAGTTCTCTAGGTTTGAGTCTTTAAACTTTCTATTCAGTCATTACAGCTCCTACAGGCGTTGCCATCTAGAAAACATATTATAATATATTATTATCAAACAATACAAAATTATTATATGAAAAAAACATGCAGATCTATTCTTTTAAGAAAAAAGTTATGGCTAGAAAACAGTGAACAGCCTTAACTGAAGGAACAACCGCTATATGTATGCATATATATATATATATATATATATATATATATATATATATTTATTTATTTATATACACAATATATATATATATATATATATATATATATATATATATATATATATATATATATATACACCGTATATACTCGAGTATAAGCCGAGTTTTTCAGCACGATTTTTCGTGCTGAAAACACCCCCCCTCGGCTTATACTCGAGTGAACTCTCCACCCGCAGTGGTCTTCAACCTGCGGACCTCCAGAGGTTTCAAAACCACAACTCCCAGCAAGCCCGGGCAGCCATCGGCTGTCCGGGCTTGCTGGGAGTTGTAGTTTTGAAACCTCCGGAGGTCCGCAGGTTGAAGACCACTGCGGCCTTCGACATCATCCAGCCCCCTCTCACCCCCTTTAGTTCTGTACAGTACTCGCCTCCGCTCGGCGCTGGTCCGGTGCTGCAGGACTGTCCGGTGAGGAGGTCGTCCGGTGGGATAGTGATTCCGGGCTGCTATCTTCACCGGGGAGGCCTCTTCTAAGCGCTTCGGGCACGGCCCCAGAATAGTCACGTTGCCTTGACGACGACGCAGAGGTACGTTCATTACCAACGTACTTCTGCGTCATCGTCAAGGCAACGCCTCTATTCTGGGCCCGAAGCGCGGAGAAGAGGCGCCCCCGGTGAAGATAGCAGCCCGGAACCACTATCCCACCGGACGACCTCCTCACCGGACAGTCCTGCAGCACCGGACCAGCGCCGAGTGGAGGTGAGTACTGTACAGAACTAAAGGGAGTGGGAGGGGGCTGGATAATGTCGAAGGCCGCAGTGGTCTTCAACCTGCGGACCTCCAGAGGTTTCAAAACTACAACTCCCAGCAATACCAGACAGGCTTGCTGGGAGTTGTAGTTTTGAAACCTCTGGAGGTCCGCAGGCTGAAGACCACTGAGGGCGGATGATGACAAGAGGATAAAGGGGGGGGGGGGTGTCGGATGATGAAGGGGGGTGGGGATGATGACAAGGGGATGATGAAGGGGGTGTGTGGGATGATTACAAGGGGATGATGAAGGGGGGTGGGGATGATGACAAGGGGATGATGAAGGGGGGGGTGTGGGATGATGACAAGGGGATGATGAAGGGGGGTGGGGATGATGACAAGGGGATGATGAAGGGGGGGTGTGGGATGATGACAAGGGGATGATGACAGGTGATGATGATGAGGGTCTGGATGATGACAGGCGGTGATGATGATGAGGATGTTAATGACGGGGGTCTGGATGATGACAGGGGGGGATGATGTATTTCCCACCCTAGGCTTATACTCGAGTCAATAACTTTTCCTGGGATTTTGGGTTGAAATTAGGGGCCTCGGCTTATACTCGGGTCGGCTTATACTCGAGTATATACGGTACATACATATATAAAATAGTAAAAAAGAGCAGCACTCCTCCAATAGTGTATGAAAAAAGGTGACTTTATTCTCTCACATAGCAGCAATGTTTCTCTCCTACCATAGGACCATTTTCAAGCTTGAAAATGGTCCTATGGTAGGACAGAAACATTGCTGCTATTATATATACTTCGTAGGAGAACAGCACAACCTCTATAATTGTCCGGGTGCAAGCTGTTGGAGCCTGGGTTAGAGGCCCTCCAGTATACAAAGGACCAAAGAATCAGCAGCACTCCGTTCCTTCAGTGTATGGCTTTATTCATCTTGTGTTACAAGCAGCTATGTTTCGTCTATCTCACAGAGCTTGATAATGGCTGTGTGAGACACAAATGTAGCTGCTTGCAACACAAGATGAATAAAGCCATGCATTGATTCATCTGAAGGAACAGAGTAATGGTGATTCTTTGGAGATATATATATATATATATATATATATATACAGTGGGGGGGGGGGGAGGTATTTAGTCAAGTTCTCCCACTTAAAAACATGAGGGAGGCCTGTAATTTTCATCATAGGTATACTTCTACTATGAGAGACATAATGCGAAAAATAATCCATAATAGCACGTTGTCTGATTTTTAAAGAATTTATTTGCAAATTATGGTGGTAAATAAGTATTTTGTCAATAACAAAAGTTCATCTCAATACTTATATACCATTTGTTGGCAATGACTGAGGTCAAACATTTTCTGTAAGTCTTTACAAGGTTTTCACACACTTTTGCTGGTATTTTGGCCCATTCCTCCATGCAGATCTCACGGACTTTCAACTCCCTCCAAAGGTGTTCTATGGTGTTGAGATCTGGATGTTGGCTAGGCCACTCGAGGTACTTGAAATCCTTCTTACAAAGCCACTCCTTCATTACCCGGGCGGTGTGTTTGGGATCATTGTCATGCTGAAAGACCCAGCCACGTTTCATCTTCAATGCCCTTGCTGATGGAAGGAGGTTTTCATTCAAAATCTCACAATACATAACCCTATTCATTCTTTCCTTTACACAGATCATTCTGGTCCATTTGCTGAAAAACACCCCCAAAGCATGATGTTTCCACCTCCATGCTTCACAGTAGGTATGGTGTTCTTTGGATGCAACTCAGCATTCTTTGTCCTTCAAACACGAAGAGTTAAGTTTTTACCCAAAAGTTTTACTTTGGTTTCATCTGACCATATGAAATTCTCCCAATCCTCTTCTGGATCATCCAAATGCTCTCTAGCAAACTTCAGAAATCCCAGACATGTACTGGCTTAAGCAGGGGACATGTCTGGCACTGCATGATCTGAGTGCCTGGTGGTGTAGTGTGTTACTGATGGCAGCCTTTGTTACTTTGGTCCCAGCTCTCTGCAGGTCATTCATTAGGTCCCCCCATGTGGTTCTGGAATTTTTGCTCACCATTCTTGTGATCATTGACACCATGGGGTGAGATTTTGCGTGGAGCCCCAGATCGAGGGAGATTATCAGTGGTCTTGTATGTCTTCCATTTTCTAATATTTGCTCCCACATTTTATTTCTTCACGCCAAGCTGCTTGCCTATTGCAGATTCAGTCTTCCTAGCCTGGTGCAGGTCTACAATTATGTTTCTGGTGTCCTTCGACAGCTTTTTGGTCTTGACCATAGTGGAGTTTGGAGTGTGACTGTTTGAGGTTGTGGACAGGTGTCTTTCATACGGATAACTAGTTCAAACAAGCTTGTAGGTGACCAAATACTTATTTTACCGAGGAATTTACTAATTAATTCATTATAAATCCTACCATGTGATTTCCTGTATTATTTCCTCCCATTCTGTCTCTTATAGTTAAGGTGTACCTATGATGAAAATTACAGGCTCTCTCATCTCTCCATTACAGGCTATATATATATATATATATATATATATATATATATATATATATATATATGTATATATATATAGATATATATACTTTTTATTAGATACAAATTAACTACTACTTGTCATTTAGATTAAATTGTTAAAAAAAAAAAAAAGCAGTGCCATAGTTGTCTACAAGTTTTGTGGGGTATTGCAGCTCAGCCTCATTTACTTGGACAGAGCTGAGCTAAAAGACCAGACATAACAGATGAACAGGTATGGTGCTTATTTTGGAAGAAAAGAGCCATATTTTTCCAATTCCGTATAGCCTATTTTTTTTTATCTTTATTTCTTAAAAAAAAAAATATAACATAAAACTGCAAACATATATATATATATATATATATATATATATATATATAATGCTTATATTTGTCGGTCTTTCTTAAAAAATCCAAAAATATTATGTATTTCCATAATATACAACACTGCACAAAGAAATAGCCTGGTTAAATAACAGTCATAGCAGTCAATATTGCATATACCCACAGAGATGCCTAAAATGCCTAAAACACAAAATATGATTTTCTTTACAAGCCAACATATCATTGTACCGATAAAATTATACCGATAAGTTCAGAAAGTATAGGCAGACAGAGAGACACAGAGAGACTGCAAAGAGACTAACTGTAACTATTAGATCTTAGCTCAGAGCCTGATTACCAGCTTAAACTGCTCACTATTACTCTATAATGCCATCCATGCTTCTTCTCCTAACAGGGTGTACTATAAATAAATAGAATCACGGGATCCCTTTTGTCTTTGTGTGCATTGTACAGCAGCCATAGAGGCTAGGCTTTACCTACAACCTTAGGGACATCTGAAAATAAGAGATGATTCCTGGAGAAAAACAGATGAAAAATTCCACATACAAATTACATAATGGCCAGAAATAGTGCTATTCCTCATGTAAACAAAGGACAGCTTATCCTGAATATCTACCTGAAAAGAAAAGACACTAACTTCAATGGTGATCGGCTTGTTCCTGTTAGCTACAAATTCTCCAGTTATGTCCTAACTAAGTAATTTGTGAAATATTCTAGTACATAGCCATCATGCCTCCTCCTATAGACGTGAATGGTGGGGGCGTGGCATCTGGCATCGCCAGTCATCGGGCATGGAGCGGAGTTCGCTCCGTACACTAAAAGACATGACAGGGGTGCCGCAGCGGAGATCGCGGGGGTCCCCAGCGGCGGGATCCCCGCAATCTCACATCTTATCCCCTATTCTTTGGATAGGAGATACGATGTTTTCAGTGGAGTGCCCCTTTAACAATGCTAATCACAGCCAAAACTACACAAGGGTCAGTGCTTCTGTCTCTCTGTTTTAGGGATTAATGGATAACTCAGCACCTTGATCCCCAATATACAAAACACCCGACATGTTACTATGACAAACTAACTATAGTTAGGAAAAAGTGCAATAGGCTATACAGTATACTGAGCTTCCAAACACCTACTCTTAGAGGTCAGAGATGCTTATATATGCATATCCTCTGCCAATGGGATGAGGAGCCAGCAGGCTTTACTGCACATTTAACACAAGATACAGTATTAAACATCTTTTAGGTTATTTCTTGTTCACAACAAATTTTACAAACCATAAATCATACCTGTCTCCTAACATGTACGTTTCCTTCCACTGGCATATTGTATGCACTCCGAATAAGATTTTTGGCAATAAAATAATAATACACTGAAATGATAGATAGGGGGATAACATAGAAGATCAAGAAGGAAGTCATTGAGTGTATCCTTGGGTGAAGTCCATCGGAGTGTGGATAGGGGGCACAGCTGACAAAGGTTTTGTTGCTTTCTTTGTCGTAGAATGGATGTAAGTCCGAGAAAACAGCTTCTGGGATTGCCAGGGTCATAGATAATATCCAGATGAGAGCAGCTTTGATACAAATCTTGGTCAATGCATTGTTGGCTTGAATGTCCATGGGTTTTACTATTGCTGTATACCTGGAATGAGAAGTACATTTCTGTGAGCATTACAGTGCTGGAAATCTCTGACATATAAAGATATATCAAAGACTTTCTTATGATTTATCAGCAGTTTTCTAAACAGATTGAATACAACCAATAAAATCTGACCACTGAACTGCTAAATCTTCAGTATCTGTCACTAAAAGATGTATAAGTCATTCTTTATGGGGGAGATTTATCAAAACCTGTACAGAGGAAAAGTTGTCCAGTTGTCCATAGCAACCAATCAGATTGCTTCTTTCATTTTGCATAGGCCTTGTTTAAAATGAAAGAAGAAATCTGATTGGTTGCCATGGGCAACTGGGCAACTTTACCTCTGCACAGGTTTTGATAAATCTCCCCCTATATTTCCTGCTCCTTTTGAATCCATTCCTAGCTTTGGCTTCAAAACTGCCACAAAACAACAAAACCAACCTCAAAGAGACATAGTTTAGCAAACAACTATGTATCAAATATTAGGGATCGACCGATTATCGGTATGGCCGATATTATCGGCCGATAATCACAATTTTGGGCATTATCGATATCGGCAATTACCTTGCTGATAAGCCGATAATGTCCCGCCGTCGCACCGCCCCCACCGCACCGCGACCGCCCCCCGACCTGCCGCACCACACCGCGAACGCCCCCCCGACCCACCGCGTTGCACCCCCCAACGTAGTGCTGGGCGGTATTCCGGTATGGATTTTTGCCCATACCGCTATACCGGTCGGGCCCCTCCCCCACCCTCCGAGTCAATAAAAAATAAATAAATAAAAACTTACCCGTAATGGGGGTGGTCTGGGCCATCCATCCTTCCATCCTGTAGTGTCCGGCGCCATTCCGGGTGAACTGGTACAGGCTGTCCTTCTCCGGGTGTCCTTTTCTCCACTCCGGGCAGGCTCCGGCCTAGTACGCTGCATAGACGCCGCTACGCCGTGACGTCAGGTGCGTCGCTGCGCACGGGCGTCACTGCGCAGCGGCATCTATGCAGCGTACTAGGCCGGAGCCTGGCCGGAGCCTGGCCGGAGTGGAGAAGATGACCCCCGGAGAAGAAGGACAGCCCGGACCGGTTCACCCTCCACCCGGAATGGCGCCGGACACTACAGGACGGAAGGATGGATGGCCCGGACCACCCTGACAGGTAGGGGAGAGAAGCGGGTGGTGGCGGCGGCGGCCTATGGCACCACAAAAGCCACTGCAGTGCATTGATTTAAAGCGCCCGCTTTAAATCAATGACCTGCAGCGGTGTCGAGGGGGGATAAATAGCCGATAACTTATACCGGAATATCGGTATAAGTTATCGGCTATAGGCCCTAACCTCCACCGATTATCGGTATCGGCCCTAAAAAAACAATATCGGTCAATCCCTATCAAATATGTTCATATATACTCAGTATCAGTTCTCTATAGTTATTCAGAGCTCTGCTCAGAGTCATAATAACACAGTAAAGTAAAAGAATAATAAGTTTAAAAAAAGACAAAAAATCTATCTACCTTAACCTATATAAGAATTAAATCATCACTTGCAGGGGATAAAAATCTACCCTGGTCATGTGACTGATTGAATCTCAGATACATGGGTGAGTATCAGTTTTGGGGTCCTGGGACTAAAGGGATGAAATCTTTTCTTAACCCCTTAAGGACTCAGGGTTTTTCTGTTTTTGCACTTTCATTTTTTCCACCTTGCCTTTTAAAAATCCTAACCCTTTAAATTTTGCATCTAAAATTCCATTTTATAGCTTATTTTTTTGCGCCACCAATTCTACTTTGCCGTGACTTTAGTCATTTTACCAAACAAAATGGCAAAACAGAAAAAAAATTCATTGTTCGCCAAAATTTAAGAAACATTTCCATTTTGTAATTTTGGGGGGTTCCGTTTCTACGCAGTGAATCTTTCGGTAAAAATGACACCTTTTTTTTATTCTGTCAGTCCATACGATTTAACTGATACCCTACTTATATAGGTTTGATTTTGTATTGCTTCTGAAAAAATCATAACTACATGCACAAAAATGAATACGTTTAAAATTGTCCTCTTCTGCGTACGGGGTGGTATGAAGACTCTTTTTTGCGCCGTGATCTGAAGTTTTTAGCGGTACCATTTTTGTATTGATTGGACTTTTTGATCACTTTTTATAAAAAAATTTCAGGATATAAAAAAGAGGAAAAAAAAACGGGGTGATTCTTACTTTAATTAGGGAAGAGGTTAATGTAATTACCTTTTTTTCACACTTTTTTTTGCAGCATTATAGCCCCCTCTAGTGGCTATAATACTGCACATACTGATCTTCTACACAGATCACTGCCATTCATTAACATGGCAATGAACATTGTTATCGGCGGTCGATTGCTCAAGCTTGGATTTCAGGCTTGGAGCAGCCAATCGCCGATCGGACATGCCAGAGGCAGGTAAGGCACCCCTCCACTTGTGTTCTAGCTGATCGGGACAACGCTATTTTACCGCGATGGTCCCGATCAGCCCGACTGAGCTGCCGAGAGTGTTTTTATGTTATTTTAGACGCAGCAATCAACTTTGAACACCGCGTCTAAAGAGTTAATAGTACGCGGAAAAACGATCGGTGCCACACATTATTAGCCCAGGGTCCCGGCTTTCATTAGCCGCCGGGACCGACCCACTGTGACCAGGACACCCTGTGTCCCTAAGAGGTTAAGGAGAACACCAAAGGGCATGAGGAGTTTTATAGGCCATTCATGCTTCATTGGGAGAAAATATGCAATATAGCTCTCCTCCAGAAGAAATGGAGCTTGCTCTGTACTTTGCAAATTTTTTTCCCATGGAGCTTGCATGGCCTATAAGACACAACATGCCTTTGGTGCTTCTTGGTGCCTCAAGGAAAAAAATTTACACCTACAGTTCCACAACAAAGGCCTCTCTGAGCAATCCACTCTACACCTATGAGGGGCAAGAATCCTGAAATAATTATCTGCAGCTGGGTAGCTCTTCCTTCCAGTGCCGGACTAGCTAACGGGCACACCGGGCATTTGCCAGGTGGGCCAGGCCGTCCAGTGTGCCGGGCCACCCCTCCTAGCGGACCGCTGCCTGTGACATACCCCATGTCACCTGCGGGCTGCCGCAGTACTGAATTTGACAGAGCACAGAGCCATTGGCTCCTTGTTCTGTCAATCACTCTTGTGGCCGCCTAAGACAAGAGGCTAAGCATTCCTTCCTCTACGCTCCGGCACAGACGAGTGACATCATTGTGTGCTGGAGCGCAGAGGAGACAGAGGTAGAAGGGCATCCATGCTGTAAATCTGTCCCGGAGTTGATAAGTATAGATACGGGGGGGGGGGGGGGGGGGGTTGTTCAGGTCTGATATTATATACAGGGCAGCTACTTATTGCCTACAAGTGGGCTACTGTATACGGGAGGGGGCTGCTTACATATACAGGAGGACACTGGTACTATATATGGGGGGTACTTATTACCTATGGGGTGGGTCTAGTGTTTACAGGGGGCTGCTACTATATACAGGGGGCTACTATATACAGGGGAGGCGCTGCTATTATATACGGGGAAGGGATACTTATTACTTACAGAGGGACTACTGTATACAAGGGGGCTGCAACCATATAGAGGGGGGCTACTATATACAGGAGGATGCTGCTACTATATACAAGGACTTATTACCTTCAGGGGGCTGCTAACATATATACAGGGGGCGCTGCTACTATATACAGGGGGCTACTTATTACCTACAGAGGGGCTACTGTATACAGGGGGGCTGTTACCATATACAGAGGGGCTACTATATACAGGGACTTATTATCTTCAGGGGGGCTGCTAACATATACGGGGTGCTGCTACTATATACAGGGGGGCTACTTATTACCTACGGAGGGGCTACTGTATACAAGGGGGCTGCTACCATATACAGAGGGGCTACTACATACAGGGACTTATTACCTTAAGGGGGGCTACTGTATACAGAGGGGTTTCTAACAAATGCGCGGGGCTACTGTATACAGGGGGCTGCTACCATATAAAGCAGGGCTATTATATATAGGGCGGGCACTACTACTATATACAGGGGGGTCTGCTTTTTAACTACGGGGAGCAGGGGCTACTGTATACTGAGGGTCTGCTACTATATATGGGGGGACTTCTACTATATACAGTGGGGGCTACTTATTACCTACATGGAGGCTAACATATATAGGGGGCCACTCTATGCAGGGAGGGCTGCTTTTTTCCTAAAGGGGGGCTACTGTATACAGGGTGGCTGCTACAATATACGGGGGGGCTACTATACACAGGGGAGGCTACTGTATACAGGAGGGCTGCTACCAATGGTGTAGCTATAGAGGTAGAAGTCGCACCCTGGCTCTGGTGCCTAAGGGGGCCCCAAAGCATATCTGCCCCATAAGAGAGCAGTACAATAATTGGCATATGGGGCCCTGTTGCAGATTTTGCATCAGGGCCCCGAAGTTACAAGCGTGGTTTAGGAGAGTACGGCGAAACACCATCCCATACTGGGCCACCACATATATATAATATATATACATATATATATATATATCTCAATGCATTTGCAAGCGTTGCAGTTATCGGCTTTGTGTCCATGATCTGGGCTCTCTGCACCGCGATGCGCTCCCAGCCCTGCAGCAGACATAGGAGAATCCTACCAGGTGACCAGGACGCCTAGCAACGCGTCACTGGTCACCAGAGCTCCGCAGTGGGCTCCGACTCCTGCTTCTCCCGCGCTGCAGAACGAGAGGCAGTACACCCAAACGTCGCTCCCTGAGCTTGTAATCATGCTATGTATATTTATAAAGTGCCTGTCTTGATAAAGTATCCCAATATGTTCTCAGTTTATTTACCTATTTATAATTTATCCACTATGACTTATTCGTTTACATATGTATCTGATGACCTTTGAACCTAAGCCACTCCCATATGCTTCTGGCGCCCTTTTTCACTGTATTTAAATGTATAATGTCTATCCGCTGTGTTTTCTGATCTGAAGAAGAGGGGGTTAGACTCGAAACGTGATATCTGTTATTTTATATGCTATTTCAATAAAACTGGATCCTATAAAGATATCCTTGACTCTGAGTTGGCAGAGCCTGGATCTAAAGGTCTTTTTCTTCCACATCCATGCTGTCACGTTTCAAGACTCTTTAAAAGACAAATCATTAAAATGCAGGTACACTACTACCAATAAGTGGCATCAGAGAGTAAGCTCCCTTCCTTCTGGAGAAGATTTACCTTACATATCAGGAAGTCAATGAAACAGGCCTTCCGGAGAACCAGGATGGGTAAGTATGGCTTATTTTGTATTTTCATGCCCAGCCAAATATTGTCAAAGTTATTTTGCTGGAATACTCCTTTAAAGAATGGGAGTTGTTAGTCCACGCTTTATGTGACAATTGTGAGTCCGGTATAGTAGCTGAAAATAACTAGTCCTTATATTCATGGATTATTTATGTCATCTGTGCAGAATAAAAATGTATTATTTTCTCTGTTTGCATCAGTTTTTGATCAAGTCTTGTTTCTGGCTTCCGTATCTGCATGCTTAAAGGGGTACTCCACCACTAGACATCTTATACCCTATCCAAAGGATAGAGCAGAAGATGTCTGATCGTGGGGGGGTCATGCCACTGGGGACCCCGATGATCTCGGCTTCGACACCGCAGACATCCGGTGCACGGAGCGGCGGGACCCCCGTGATCCGACATCTTATTCCCTATCTTTTGGATAGGGGATAAGATGTCTAGTGGTGGAGTACCCCTTTAAACACAGAAAAAAATGCTGCTTCAATTGCAACAAAGTAGATCACTAACATGACCTGTATAAGCCCTTTGAAAGAAAAAAAAGGATTGTTTTGTGAATGTGTAAACACTCCAGTTTCCCTGCATCATAGTATACAGAAGCCTTTTTTTATCATGTTGTATCCGCACAACTTACAATTCCAGTATAAAGGATAAAGTGGCTTTTGATGTTCAGATCTGTTTGTTTTTACTCTTCTATTGAAATCCATAATCCAAAAATGAATTCAGGTTCCCCTAATAGTAAAATGGATTCATTGTACTGTAACTTTTTCAAAAATGTTTTCATCTGATACATTAAGCCTGGCCGGTAGTATTGCTATCCTGCCGCTTATTGCATTATCAACCATGATTTATTTTGCCATTAGTGAGAAAAGGCAAACCTAATACCAGTTATATTTTCAATGATGGTAGGAGGAGATGCTATTAGGATACACATTTTAGCTTTCACATGAGCTTAATTTCATCCATTCTTTTCCTTTTGTCTCATCTTATTACACGAAAATCTTAATAGCTGAAATACGATTGTTTCTTCTCCATGAAGGCGGCACACAGGGTTTTGAGAGCCCAAACAGAGGACACTTTAGCACTTACAGGCAGAATGAGTACAACTATTCTACATATCTAATTATGGCAGCCAGCTGCTGGAAATGTATTACGATAAACGCGCGTCAGCTGTTATTCCATTATGGAGGGGTATTCCATCTCAGAATGTTAGGAGGGGGTCATAAGAATAAGGGAAAGCAGCATTAGTTCAGCACTCCATCTCCTTTACATCTTCAAAGTGATGGCTTATCCCCATCCCCAGGATTGGTCAAACTCCCAGCACCCCGGCCTATCAGCTGTAATAAAAGTAAGAGTGGTGCAAGATACTTGAATGGGATAATGCTGCAGTACCTTGTACCACCACTACTCTACTAATAATTAGTGTTGGGCGTGAATATTCGCATTTCATATTTTTATTGTGAATATTGCAAATTCACGAATATTGCGAATATATTCACTATATATTCGAAATTGTGAATATTCACTTTTTTCCGCATATGTGAATATTCGCATATGTGAATATTTGCATATTCCTTCTTTTCACTTGTGGGCCAATTAGAATGATGCAAATACACTTGTCAGAGGTTATCAACAACATCCCTAGCAACCAATAGTAAAGCTGCCCACCCCCTCACTGTTTTCTTCCTTGAATACGCAAATATGCGAATATTCACATATGCGAATTTGCAAGTATAACGAATACGCAAAATTCGGGAATATAGGACGAATATTTGTCTATATATACGCAAAATATTGCAAATTCGAATATGGGCAATGCCGCTCATCACAACTAATAATAGGATGATGCCTACAATTCACACCAGACACAAAATAGGAGAAAACTCTATACATCTTTATTGAAGAATCATATAAAAATACTTAAAAAAAGGACAATGACAGTCAGAAAAACTGACAGCTATGAGATAGATTAAAATTTTTCTGACTTTCATTGTCCTATTTTAAAGGGGTACTCCAGTGGAAAACTTTTTTTTTTTTTTTTTTACATCAACTGGTGGCAGAAAGTTAAATACATTTGTAAATTATTCCAGATGCTTTCGGAACACAAGGATGCCTCTGTGAAGTCCCTGCGGCACGCGTTTATTTTAAAAATGCAGGGACCGCCGGAAGCAGGCGCACGCAGCGATGTCACTGACATCCCATGCGTGTGCCCATGGCAACCGAGCGCGGAGCAGCGGAGCAGAAGAGAAGAAGTGAAAAAGCAAGGACGCGCGCGCTGGTAGTAGGTAAGTGTTTACCAGCAGCGCGTCCCTTCGGTTTTCTGACCACCGATCCTCCGGTCCTGCTATGGCCGGAGCGGTGGTCGGAACACTGAAATGAGGCAGGCATACAGCCTCCAGCCATACTGTATCGCTGGAGGCTGTATGCCTGTGGGGGAACATACTGCCAACGTAATTTGGGGGACTATACTGCCAGCCTAATGTGAGGGAACTATACTGCCAACGTAATTTGGGGGATTATACTGCCAACCTAATGTGGGGGAACATACTGCCAGCCTAATGTGGGGGACTATACTGCACCTAATGTGGGGGAACATACTGCACCTAATGAGGGGGACTATACTGTCAGCCTAATGTGGGGGAACTATACTGCCAGCCTAATGTGGGGGACTATATTGCACCTAATGTGGGGGAACTATACTGCCAAAGTAATGTGGGGGACTATATTGCACCTAATGTGGAGGAACTATACTGCCCGCCTAATGTGGGGGACTATATTGCACTTAATGTGGGGGAACTATACTGCCAGCTTAATGTGGGGGACTATATTGCACCTAATGTGGGGGAACTATACTGCCAGCCTAATGTGGGGGACTATATTGCACCTAATGTGGGGGAACTATACTGCCAGCCTAATGTGGGGGACTATATTGCCCCTAATATGGGGGGACTATACTGCCAACATAATGTGGGGGACTATATTGCACCTAATGTGGGGGAACATACTGCTAACGTAATGTGGGGGACTATATTGCACCTAATGTGGGGGAACTATACTGCCAGCCTAATGTGGGGGACTATATTGCACCTAATGTGGGGGAACATACTGCAAGCCTAATGTGGGGGACTATATTGCTCCTAATGTGGGGGAACTATACTGCACCTAATGTGGGGGAACTACAAACTAATGTGGGTGAACTATACTGCACCTAATGTGGGGGGGAACTACAACCTAATGTAGGGAAACTACTACCTAATGTGGGGGAACTATACTGCCAACCTAATATGGGGGAACTATACTGCACCTAATGTGGGGGAATTGTACTGCACCTAATGTGGGGGAATTGTACTGCACCTGATGTGGGGGAATTGTACTGCACCTAATGTGGGGGAATTGTACTGCACCTAATGTGGGGGAACTGTACTGCCAACCCTAATGTGGGGGAACTGCACTGCCAACCCTAATGTGGGGGAACTGTACTGCCAACCCTAATGTGGGGGAACTGTACTGCCAACCCTAATGTGGGGGAACTGTACTGCCAACCCTAATGTGGGGGAACTACAACCTAATGTGGGGGATCTATACTGCCAATCTAATGTGGGGGGAACTGTGCTGTGTACTTAAAGTGGTAGTCCATTAATAAGATATATAAGTGTGTTTTGTTATCTATAGTCCGGCCCTCCAACGGTCTGAGGGACCGTGAACTGGCCCCCCGTTTAAAAAGTTTGAGGACCCCTGGCATAGACTATGTGCCAAGCAGTGACATGCAACTTTTTTTGTTTGTTTTGAGAATCCCATATTTCAAATGTGCAATTTCCCATTGTGCAATTTGTGAGTAAAATTTGTATGTTTTTCAGCATGGAATAATGTTCTATAATAAAATACCAGCAAAAAAATTGTCATGTAAACTTCTCAGATCAGCTCCTGTATACAATGCAGCCGCTGCTATTAAAAAGGTTATTTTTGGGTGATAAATGCAGAGAGAACTAAGGTAAAAACACTCCTGTAGACACAGTCTACAGTAGGTTATATAGCCCCAAGTTCATGACAGTTGCGCTTTAAAAGTCTCATTGTCACAAGACGTAGAAAGGAAGCAATTAAATGGAGATTATTTGATATAATTTCTTTGTAAATAGGGCATCAATGCCCTCCTGTACAAAGTACAATAAATCATGAGTCTCATAAAACCTAGTTCCTCCAGGAGTATGCAGTATGTTCTGATCAAGTAGAAGATTTCTTTGTTAGACACACAGAGAATAATTAAATATTATATTAGTGAGTACATGAATAAATCATAAACCCAACCAAGGATATCTCCATTTGTATATCCCCATACAATATGTAGCAAAGTCTTACAAAATAATTACACAGTCTGCTACAAAATCTATTTAACAAAAATGTAAAATAGTTAACAACATTTTCATTTCTTGCATTTAAGGGCTATTTCAGGATTTTTTTGTTAATCTAAATGTGCTACAGGGGCTGTAAAGTAAGTGTAGTTCATAATATTGTGTCTGTACCTGTGTTCTAATGGCTGGTCTTGCAATTCTTATGTGATGTTTATTTTTATCCGCATATAAAATTTGTGTCGTCTCAGGTTTCCCAGGTTGCAGTGGGGCCCGAGACATTTCATCACTAGTTAAGTGTTCAGAGGGAGCCTGTCTGGTTCAATGGGTGGAGCTACTGATGGGTGGGTGGAGGGTATCATTCTCCACAGATCTGCAGGGAATTGTCCAAGGTGTGCTGCAATGGTTGGGGTGGCTAATGTGTGGAACGCAGAAAAGTGACCTCACACAAACAGGGGATCCTGGGACTTGAAGTTGGATCGAGGGAACTCCAACCGGAAATAGCCATTTCACAAAAAGAAATCAGAAGCATTATAGTGGACTTAACACAGCTATTCAGCCCCAAGACAAGAACGGATCCTTCCTAAGCATGTCCATTACTGTCTGACAGGTAAGTACTAAAATCACATTATGGTGGATAACCCTTTATGTTACGCCGAGCGCTCTGGGTCCCTGCTCCTCCCCGGAGCGCTCGCGGCGTTCTCCTCTCTGCAGCTCCCCGGTCAGACCCGCTGACCAGGAGCGCTGCACTGACATTCACGATGGGGATGCGATTCTCATAGCGGGACGCGCCCGCTCGCGAATCGCATCCCAAGCCACTTACCCGTCCCGGTCCCCGGCTGTCATGTTCTGGCGCGCGCGGCTCTGCTCTCTAGGGCGCGCGCGCCAGCTCTCTAAGATTTAAGGGGCCAGTGCACCAGTGATTGGTGCCTGGCCCAATCAGTCTAATTAGCTTCCACCTGCTCCCTGTCCATATAACCTCACTTCCCCTTTCCTTCCTTGCGGGATCTTGTTGCCATTGTGCCAGTGAAAGCGTTCCTTGTGTATCCCAAGCCAGTGTTCCAGACCTCTTGCCGTTGCCCCTGACTATGATCCTTGCTGCTTGCCCTGACCTTCTGCTACGTCCGACCTTGCTCTTGTCTAATCCCTTGTACCGCGTCTATCTCAGCAGTCAGAGAGATTGAGCCGTTGACGGTGGATACGTCCTGGTTGCTACCACCGCAGCAAGACCATCCCGCTTTGCGGCGGGCTCTGGTGAAAACCAGTAGCAACTTAGAACCGGTCCACCGACACGGTCCACGCCAATCCCTCTCTGACACAGAGGATCCACCTCCAGCCTGCCGAATCCTGACACTTTAATAGCAACTTTACAAAAAAAAAATACACACATAGATACCCCTTTCCTTATGTAAACTAAATTTCAATTCTTCAGTTTCCCAAACTCTGATGCTACTTTCTGAAGAAGAAAACTCCAGCTAGAGCGGTTTATAACATTAGGTCAGGTTAAAAAGGAAAAGGTTAGTTTTAGTTTGGGTGTCTCTTTCAGTAAATATCTATCTGCTAAAACAATAACAAGTGGAACAATTTATGACATCTTAGGTTGTGTTTATACAGATTCATTGGCAGCACTTAGACTTGTCCTCCTACTTGTTCAGCTTTGAAAGCGGGTCCAAATGTAACAAACATCTGAATTCTGTTTGTATTTGACTTGCTTCTTAGGCCACTTTTACACAGTCATAATGTATCAAGGTCAGAATTTTGCATCTACATTTGTAAACCAAAAACAGAAGTGAAGTCTTCAGAGAGAAAAAAAAAGAATAACAAAGATTAGCACCTTCTGTGTTTTGGACTCAATCCTAGTTTTGGTTTACAAGTGCTGAGGAAAAATTCTACTTCAAATATGCAAGTGTGAACAAGGTTATCCTGTTCAAACATATAATGCTAATAAGGCAAAATTACCACCAACAATGAATTGTATTTAGGAATATTTAGTATCTGTCAGTCACAGGCGAAACTTAAAAGGATACTCCAGAGAGTAAAAAAAAAAGTTTTTAAATCAACCGATTACAGATTATACAGATACAGGAACTGTACGGAGCAGAGGTTTGCTATTGAGATTTGCTTCTGCTCTGGACAGTTCCTGATATGGACAGAGGTGTCAGCAGAAAGCACGATGATCAGACTGGAAAGAAGTACACAACATCCTGTGGAGCATACAGCAGCTGATAAGTACTGCGAGGATTAAGATTTTTAAATAGAAGTCCAGATGTGACTGCTACCTCTGCACCTACTGGAAGCCGGTGCAAAAGGACCTCTGAAGCATGTGAAGAATGTCTCCTGAACTTTTTTTGGGAGTGCAACGTCTACATCTGCTTCCATTTGGTGCCACTATAGGATAACGTTGTTTTCCCTTCTGTGACCTACTGACACAACAGCCCTCATCTACAATTATCCTTAAATAAGGGTGATATGGGCATTTTATTGTGCTCAAGGTGAACAATGACTTTCTGAGCATGTTGGGAAACCATCCTTCACCTCCAAGGGATACAATAGAAATCCATATATCTGGCAGCTTGGCACACTGTCACATGGAAAGAAATGTTACATAAGGTTTATAACTAACTGATGTAACAGATTTACTGTATAACTTTAATTGTTTGGTTTAAGTTTATTTATAATGCCAAATAAATCCTTACATAAGAAACTGAGAATCGAGAATATTGTTAAATAAAGTTTTTATGTTAAACGTCCTTTAAAAGAATTGGTGACTTCTTTTTTCAGATCTTTCCCAATTTTTCATCTATATGTACCGTATATACTTGAGTATTAGCCATTCCGAATATAAGCCGAGGACCCTAATTTCACCCCAAAAACCCAGGAAAACCTATTGACTCGAGTATAAGCCTAGGGTGTGAAATACATCATCCCCCCGTCATCATCCCCCCCCCCGGTCATATCATCCCGCCTTCCTCTGTCATCATCCCGACTCCCAACTGTCATCAACCAGCCCCCCCCCTCATCCCTCCTGTCATCATCCAGACCCCTCAACCCCCCATTATACAGATCCCCCTTGCCCCCCATAACATTATCCAGATCCCCCTCTCTTGTTCTCTACTCACCTCCCCAGTCGCAGCTCTGTCGGTCCTTCCCTAGCAGCCGTCCAACATCGCTGCAAGGACCGTCCAACTTCTAGTGGGGAGGGTGAGCCGGTTCGGGCCATTCATCTTGACCGAGAGGCCCTCTTCTCCGTTGCGGGCTGGCCCCGGACTAGTGACGCTGCACGGCGGCATAAATGCAGCGTCACTAGTCCAGGGCAGGCCCAGAGCGGAGAAGAGGGCCTCCTGTTCAAGATGGACGGCCCGGACCGGCTCACCCTCCCCACTGGAAGTCGAACGGTCCATGCAGAATAGATGGGCGACGATGGATGGCTCTGCCCATCCTCTCGCCACCCCCACCGGTATGCCTGCAGTTGTTTTTTCCCCATGGCTCGGGTATAAACCGAGGGGGACATTTTCGGCATGAAAAAGGTGCTGAAAAACTCAGCTTATACTCGAGTATATATGATAAATCTATAAATATAAATCTATATTATTTTAAAAAAAAATTCCTAAATGTTGCGGTTTTCATTCTGTCCACTAAGACAAAGCTAAATCTCCCTTTTCTGTAGAAGTTTATTATCAAAGACAGGAGTCCAGTGAAAGATGACGCCAGTATATAGACACAGGATCAGGCCATTCACAGCGGGTGTTACCAGAGCTGAACCTCCCCCTCCCTGCACAATAACCCCTGCATTGACCTCTCCTCTTGAAGGTCAATAGGGCCCCTTTTAGCCTATTGGCCCTATATTCATTGGGCTTGCTGTAAAGCATCTCTCTAAATGCTGTTAAATGCCACACAGGCAACATGCCCATCCCCAATAGTAATGTTAAAAATAATAATAACAATAAAAGATAGAAATTAGAAACACATTAGAAAAAAACAAACTTGTTTAATTTGTTGGGGACAGAGGGCGTATGGATACGCCCTTGCATCCCGTCATTTAAGGAGAGGGGGTGTACCTGTACGCCCTCCGCATTTCCGATCACAGCTTGCCGGGCGGTGATCGGAACGGAATGCCTGCTGAAATTATTCCTGTGACCCGGAAAATAAGGGGGATCGAGGTTGTCCAAGACACCCATGATCCCCTTGAAGTGATAGGAGTGAGGTGGCAGGTGTGCCACTCCTCCTATCCCTGCTATTGGTCATTCAGAAGCGACGACCAATAGCAGATCAGGGGTGGGGGTTAACGTTCGGTTCCCCCATTCTGCCCAGCCACAGTAGGCAGGACAAAATGGGGAACTGACGGGGACCAGCGCCAAAGGAGGTCCACTTACCCATCGGAGGCGGCAGCGGGCGACGATCGGCGGAGGCAGCGGGTGACGGTCGGCAGCAGCAGAGGACGGCGATGCAGCTCCCTGGTTCCTACGGAAGTCGGTGAGTTGCCTATCAATATCTGGAGGGCTACAGTCTGAGACCATTATACAGTGGTCTCTAAACTGTAGCCCTCCAGATGTTGCAAAACTACATCTCCCAGCATACCCTTTCGGTGATCAGTACATGCTGGGAGTTGTAGTTTTGTAACAGCTGGAGGCACACTGGTTGGAAAATACTGAGTCAGGTAACAGAACCTAACTGGAGGTTTTCCAACCAGTGTTCTTCCACCTGTTGCAAAAGTACAACTCCAAGCATGTACAGTCTGTTGGTGCATGCTGGGAATTGTAGTTTTGCAACAGCTGGAGGTTTGCTCCCCCCCACCCCACCCATGTGAATGTACAGGGTACATTCACATGGGCGGGTTTGCAGTGAGTTTCCTGCTTCAAGTTTGAGCTGCGGCAAATTTTCCACCACAGTGCAAACTCCTAGCGGGAAACTCACCATAAGCCCCTGCCAGTGCGAATGTACCCTAAAGACACTACACTACACTACCACAAAAAAAGGGTAAAGAACTACATATACACCCCCCCCCCCCTACGATAAAAAGGAAAACGTATCGTACGGCAGTGTTTCCAAAACGGAGCCTCCAGCTGTTGCAAAACAACAACTCCCAGCATTTCCGGACAGCCACTGACTGTCCAGGCATGCTGGGAGTTTAGCAACAGCTGGAGGCACCCTGTTTGGGAATCACTGGCGTAGAATATCCCTATGTCCAGCCCTATGCAATCCCTAATTTAGCCCTCAAATGCGCATGGTGCTCTCTCACTTCAGAGCCCTGTTGTATTTCAAGGAAATAGTTTAGGGCTACATATGGGTATTTCTGTACTCGGAAGCAATTGCACTACAAATTTTGGTGGGCTTTTTCAACTTTTAACCCTTATGAAAAGGAAAAGTTGGGGTCTACACCAGCCTGTTAGTGTAAACATTTTTTACATTTTACACTAACATGCTGGTGTTGCCCCATACTTTTTATTTTCACAGGAGGTAAAAAGGAAAAAAAGACCCTCAAAATTTGTAACGGAAATACACCATATGTGGGCATAAAATGCTCTGCAAACGCACAACAAGGCTCAGGAGTGAGAGTTCACTATGTACAGTTGAGGCCAAAAATGGTGATTTGCACAGGGGTGACTGATTTTACAGCGGTTCTGACATAAACGCAAAAAAATAAATAACCACATGTGATGCCACCCCAGAGGTGTTTCACGAATTTTCGTTAAAGTTGGATGGGAAAGTGAAGAATTTTTTCTTTTTTTACTAAAATGTTGGTGTTACCCTAAATGTTTCATTTTCACAAGGGTAAATAGGAAAAAAGCCCCCCCAAAATTTGTAACCCCATTTCTTCTGAGTAAGAACATAGCCCATATGAGGATGTAAAGTGCTCTGTGGGTGCACTACAATGCTCAGAAGAGAAGGAGAACCATTGGGCTTTTAGAGAGAACATTTGTGTGACAGATTTTTGGAACAGTAGTCCATGAAAATGAAAAATGCAATTTTTAATTTTCACAGCCCACTGTTCCAAAGATCTGTCAAACGCCAGTGGGGTGTAAATGCTCACTGCACCCCTTAGTAAATTCTGTGAGGGGTATAGTTTCCAAAATGGCGTCACATGTGGGGGGTCCAGTGGTGTTGCTAGGGTTGGTGTCACCCGGTGCGGTAGAAAATGGTGTCACCCCATACCTCCCCCCCCCCTCAGCACGTTTTTAGCCTGTTGTGACAGACACCACTGTTGTAGCACATTGTGAGAAATTCCAGTATAATAATCAGATATACCAGTTGCCACAGAATAGGAAAGTGTTAAAGAAGTTTTCCCCATTTAAATATACAGCTCCCAGAATTACTTAAAGGGGTACTCCACTGGAAAACATTTACTTTTATATCAAATGGTGCCAGAGAGTTAAACTGATTTTTAAATTACTTCTATATAAAATCTTAATCCTTACAGTACTTATCAGCTGCTGTATGCTCCATAGGAAGTTGTGTAGTTCTTTTCAGTCTGACCACTGTGCTATTTGCTGACACCTCTGTCCATGTCAGGAACTGTCCAGAGCAGGATAGGTTTGCTATGGGGATTTGCTCCTACTATGGACAGTTCTTGACATCGACAGAGGTGTCAGCACAGAGCACTGTGGTCAGACAGAAAATAAATTTAAAAAGAAAAGAACTTCCTGTGAATCGCTTATACAGCAGCTAATAAGTACTGGAAGGATTAAGATTTTTAAATAGAAGTCATTTACAAATCTGATTAACTTTGTAGCACCAATTGATAAAAAAAAAAGTTTTTCAGTAGAGTACCCCTTTGAGCAGTGGTGAGGTTATGCTGGGAGTTGTAGTTTCACTCACCATAACTGTAGAACTGACAAACAACTACAGCTCTGATAGGACACAGAGAGGAGAATGTACAATGATATCAGTGACTACAGGTGGCGTCTTCTCTATAGTGAGGAGAATACACAATGATATCAGTAACTACAGGCGACGTCTTCTCTATAGTCTTCCATTATCTAATTCAGATGGTACATACCGCCTGGTCCAGCTAAAACTTCTGTCTGTAGAATGTGTTGCCCAGACGTCGCATCACTATGTCAGCGCATTCTCATCCTCTATATGAAAACAAGTATTATTATAAACCTGCCAGACACTGTATCCTCTAAATATAATACTACTACACACTATACTCTGATTATAAACCTTCCATACACCATACCCACTGAATATAATACTACCACACATCTGTACATTCTGAATATAACACCAACATACTGTACCCTCTGAATATAAATCTGCCACATACTGTACCCCTGAATATAATACCGCCACACACTGTACCCTCTGAATATACTACCACACACTGTACATTCTGAATATAATACCATCACATACTGCACCCTCTGAATATAAATCTACCACATACTGTACCCCTGAATATAATACCGCCACACACTGTACCCCTGAATATACTACCACCCACTGTACCCTCTGAATATAATACTACCACAAACTGCGCCCTCTGAATATAACGTTGCCATACAGTGCACCCTCTGAATATAATACCACAACCGCAGTAACACCCCTCAACATCCGTTAGCTGATGCTATTAGCACGGGAGGGGGTTTTGGTGGTGTTGCTAGTGGATGATGGGGGTGCTACTATTGGGGGGGTGTTGCTGGAGGATGATGAGGGTGCAACTGGCCATCCCCCCTGGCAGTATCACCGCCATCATCCTTCCGCAGGATCATCCTCCCGGCAGGAGCACCGCCATCATCCACCATCAGGATCTGCTGATGGAGGTGCTACTGCTGGGGGTGGGGGGTGTTGCTGGTGGATGATGAGGGTGCTACTGCCAGGGGGGAGCATTAGGTAGGCAGCAGTTCCCCCACTTTAGGTAGGCAGCAGTTCCCCCACATTATGTAGCATATTTTCCCCACATTAGGCAGCATAGATTCCCCACATTTGGTACGTGTTCCCCCACATTAGGTAGCAATTTCCCCACATTAGGTAGCACAGTTCCCCCACATTATGTAGCATATTTTCCCCACATTAGGCAGCATAGATTCCCCACATTTGGTACGTGTTCCCCCACATTAGGTAGCAATTTCCCCACATTAGGTAGCACAGATTCCCCACATTAGGTAGCAGTTTCCCCACATTAGGTAGCATAGACTCCCCACATTAGGTAGCATAGAATCCCCACATTAGGTAGCATAGACTCCGCACATTTGGTAGTAGTTACCCCACATTAGGCCGCAGGTTCCCTTGCAGGTTCCCCACAATGGGTCAAAGTCTCCCCACATTAGATCGCTGTTTAACCCCCCCCCCCCCCACACACACACAAAAAAAAACACATACAACACAGAGAGACACACACACAAACACACACACAGTCAAAGAGACACACACTCACAGACAGACACACACAGAGTCACAGTCACACACACAGAGTCACACAGTCACACGCACAGAGTCACACACACAGAGTCACACACACACAGAGTCACACACACACACACAGAGAGTCACACACACACACAGAAAATAAGGCATACTTGGCACACCAGAAGGCCTCCTACATAATTCCAATACAAGAAATGATTGTGGGCAGGGGTGTAGCGCTCCTGGGTCCCCCTGCAACACACACACACAGTCACATACACACACACACACACACACACAGTCACACATACACACACACACACATACACAGAGTCACACACAGACAGTCACACACATACAGAGATAGCGACAGACAGAGAGACAGACACACACACACTCACCCATCCAGCGCAGCGATCCTTCTCTCCGGGCACCCTGCGAGTGACGTCACTGACGTCCCATGCGGTGGTGCTGACAGACTGGCGCACAGCGGCGATGAAGGCGGGGGGGCAGCTGACGGACGGGCGCACAGCGGCGATGAAGGGCGGGGGGAGTTCTGTTGGACGGGCGCACAGCGCTGGTGAATGCGGGGGGGGGGGGCTGTTGGACGGGCTCACAGCGCTGGTGAATGCCAGGGGGGGGGTGCTGCCGGTCGGGTACTGATGGGGGGGGGGGGGTGTCGGTGTAGCTGGGGAGGGGGGGGGGTGCTGCAGAGCGTCTTGGTGTCACCCCATTAGGTTGGTGTCACCCGGTGCGGGCTGCAACCCCCCGCACCCGGGTCGCAACGCCACTGGGGGGGTCCACTGTTCTGGCACCACGGGGGGCTTTGTAAACGCACATGGCCCCTGACTTCCATTCCAAACAAATTCTCTCTCCAAAAGCTCAATGGCGCGCCTCCTCTTCTGAGCATTGTAGTGTGCCAGCAGAGCATTTGATATCCACACCTGAGGTATTTCCATACTCTGAAGAAATGGGGTTACAAATTTTGGGGGGCAATTTCTCCTATTACCCTTTGGAAAAATGTAAAATTTTGGGGGGAAAATGCATTTTAGTGAACAAATTTTTTTTTATTTCATTTACACATCTAACTTTAACAAAAAGTCGTCAAACACCTGTGGGGTGTTAAGGCTCACTGTACCCCTTGTTACATTCCTTGATGGGTGTAGTTTTCAAAATAGTAGGCCATGTGGGTATTTTTTTACTGTTCTGCTGTTCTGGCACCATAGGGGCTTCCAAAATGCGACATGCCCCCCAAAAACCATTTCAGCAAAATTTGCTTTCCAAAAGCCAAACGTGACTCTTTCTCTTCTGTGCATTATAGTTTGTCCGCAGAGCTTTTACGTCCTAACATGGGGCATTTTCATACTCAGAAGAGATGGGGTTACAAAGTTTGGGGGAATTTTCTCCCATTACCCTTTGTAAAAATGGTAAATTTGGGCAAAAAACTTCACTTTAGTGAAAATTTTTTTTTTCATTTACACATCAGACTTTAATGAAAACTCGTCAAACACCTGTGGGGTGTTAAGGCTCACTGTACCCCTTGTTACACTCCTTGAGGGGTGTAGTTTCCAAAATAGTATGCCTTGTGTTTTTTTTTTTTTTATTATATTTTTTTGCTATTCTGGCACCATAGGGGCTTCCTAAACATGACATGCCCCTCAATAACCATTTCAGAAAAACTCACTCGCTAAAATCCCATTGTCGCTCCTTCCCTTCTGAGCCCTCTACTGCACTCACCGAACACTTCACATACACATATGAGGTATTTCCTTAATCAAGAGAAATTGGGTTACAAATTTTGGGGGGCTTTTTCTCCTATTACCCCTTGTAAAAATTCAAAAACTGGCTCTACAAGAACATGCGAGTGTAAAAAAATGAAGATTTAGAATTTTCTCCTTCACTTTGCTGCTATTCCTGTGAAACACCTAGCAAACTTTCTGAATCTCATTTTAAATACTTTGAGGGGTGCAGTTTTTATAATGGGGTCATTTATGAGATATTTCTAGTATGAAGGCCCTTCAAATCCACTTCAAATCTTAACTGGTCCCTGAAAATTTCCGATTTAGAACATTTTTTGAAAAATTTGAAAATTGCTGCTGAACTTGGAAGTCCTGTGATGTGTTCCTAAAGTAAAAACACGTCAACTTTATGATGCAAACATAAAGTAGACATATTGTATATGTGAATCAATATATAATTTATTTGGAATGTCTATTTTTCTTACAAGCAGAGAGCTTCAAAGCTAGAAAAATGCAAAATTTTCAATTTTTGGGAATTTTTCACAAAGAAATGATGCAAGTATCGATGAAAATTTATCACTAACATAAAGTAGAATATGTCACGAAAAAAACTATCTCAGAATCAAATTTATAAGTAAAAGCATCCCATAGTTATTAATGCATAAAGTGATAGAGGTCAGATTTAAAAAAAAAAAAATGCTCCCATCCTTAGGGTCATAATGGGCTCCGTCCCTAAGGGATTAAGTATCTGCCTCTTGTAAGCAAGAAAGCAATCTTGGTGGCGCCTTCACTTTAAAGAGGCACTGTCATTATGAAAAACTTTTTATATTTTTTAGTACTACTGATAAGATTACTTTTTTAAAAATACATTTATTTTAAAAAAAGGAAATTTTACTAAAAAAAATCAAAAATGAAAATAGCCGCCACTAGGGGTCATCTGTCTTTATGCAGACATACTACTCCGTATTTTGAAGCATACTGGATACCGGATGTAACGTGTGTTGGTATTCAGTATAGGAGATCACCATTGCAACACTGCAGCCTTCAGCTGTTCCTAAACTGCACCTCCCATGATGGGAGTTGTAGTTTTGCAACAACTGGGGGTACAATCTTTGTAAAACTACGTTTTAGAGCTGTGTATTCTCTAGTTGTGTGGCTCCAGCTCTTGAAAAACTACAAAGGAGTGTGGGCATCTGTAGTTGTAGCAGATAAGTCATTACAGTGAGGGAGAGAGACAGACACGCCCCCTCCAGAAGGCAAGAACACAAAGCAAGTGAGCAAGATATAAATACTATTTGTTAAAGATATATATGTCCTAGACACATAAATCAAGATCAGGATTAGGTACTGAGTAACAGATAATGTTTTTTCTTTTGCACTGACAGGTACGCTTTAAAGGTTCCTTAGAGCGTATACTAGGAATTCCTCAATCATAAAAAGAATTACTTCTGTTTGTTGTCGGAGTGATATGTTAGATGAAGCAAGGACTGCTGAAATCTCTAAGTAGTTACCATATAGTTTCATCAAAAGGGTAAAACCGTATAAGCAATATCTATTACTGTCCACAGTGTTACGGGCTTATGGCAGGCTAAAGTTAGTCCAATAAAATCTGCTAACAAATAGCTGAGAAGCTGCCCAGCATTTTACATTTCTCTGGTTCTTATACTTTATTGTCAAGTTGCTCCTGTAGTGGAGAGTGATTGTATTAATAACAGAACATTGGGACCAACAATATAAGTAATAATGTACGGTATTACAGTGTGAAGAGGTCCTCCAAGGATGAAGATAGTACTTAACCATAATGAGCATCTTTAGCTATTGTGATTCACGGACCACACGGCAGCTTCTGAATTTATGTACCCTGCGCCTGCTTTTATAGTGCAATTAAAATTTTATTTTAACTAAACTAAACTGAAATATTTGTACACATTTTGCACATATTTATTATTTTTTTTTATCTATCAGCTGCAGACAGTAAACAATTCACTTTATGTAATCAGTTATATTATAGGCGGTCCTAACTTGTAATATATGAGGAAATTCGGCCCATAACTTGGATTTATAAAGATTAAAATATAAGATAACTCCCCCAAACTAAATCCCCCAGCTATAGTTCTGGTATGTAATACTGCAGACCAAATATTGATACATTGTTTAATAAAATGTTTGAAAGTTTCATAAAAGTGTTCTTTATTCGGTTCTTTAGTATCTAGAAGAGTATGTTTCAATAAGTGGGTCCTGTAATGTTTAATGGCATCGCACAGTTTTCACTTGTTTTTTTTTCTGGCAGTTTTTGGAGATCTGCCACTGCAGTTTTTGAGCCAAAGTCAGAAGTGTATTCAAAAGGAATAGGACATATAAAGGAAGGACTTACACTTCTCCTTCCTTATGGATCCACTTCGGACTTTGACTCAAAAACTACAGTGGCAGTATTCCAAAAATTGCCAGAAAAAAAACCAAGTGGAAACTTAGCCTTAAAGGGGTACTCCGCCCCTAGACATCTTATCCCCTATCCAAAGGATAGGGGATAAGATGTCAGATCGTCGCGGTCCCGCTGCTGGGGACCCCCGGGATTGCCGCTGCAGCACCCTGCTGTCATTACTGCACAGAGCGAGTTCGCTCTGCACATAATGACGTCACAGCCCGCCCCCCTCAATCCGAGTCTATGGGAGGGGGCGTGGCGGTCGTCACGCCCCTGCCATAGACTTGTATTAAGGGGGCGGGTCGTGATGTCACGAGGGGCGGAGCCATGACGACACGCTGCTCCGTCCCCTGTATCGATCTCGCTCTGTGCAGTAATGATAGAGGGGTGCCGCAGCGGCAATCCCGGGGGTCCCCAGCAGCTGGACCACGGCGATCTGACATCTTATCCCCTATCCTTAGGATAGGGGATAAGATGTCTAGGGGCGGAGTACCCCTTTAAGGCTATGTGCACACAAGGTATTTTGAGATTCATTTTTAAAGCTCTCAGACTTTTTTTGTGTTTTGAGTATTGTTTTTGCATTTCTCAACAGTTTTTTTTTGTTTTTTTAGAATTGTTCATCAGATTCTTCGACTACAGCAAACACTCAGCAAACCAACTGTTTTTAGGAGGGGAAAAAATCCCCAAAATGTTGTTGAAGTGGATGTAGCTCAAAAGAAGTCCGTCCCTCTTCATTTTACGTCTGTAATATTTACGGGTATAAAATGCTACGCTGCATGGTCAAAGAAGTCTTACACATATCAATCCCCTCTTAGCAGCAATTCTTGTATGATTATGACATGGAATATATCTCTAAATTGTTAAAAGGGTGAATTGACCTTATGTTTTATCTGCTTCGGAAGGAGCACAGCAAAGAAAAAAAGCACCCTCTCCTGCCTTTTTTGCTCCCACGCTGCAACCAAAAGCACGGAACTCGGCCGCATCAATGTCCCGCCTCAGCCGGTGATTGTGTGACTTGTCGCGTCAACAAAACCCGGAATTGGACACTGGGAACTGGCATGAGAGCGAGGAAGGTAAGAGAGGTTAATATTTTTCACTATTTATCTTTTTAAATAATCCTGAAGACTTGTAGTTTTCAGTCTGGCACTAAAGCCTAATAATAAATGGACACTTACTGTTCTGTAGAGAAAGCATTATTGCAATCTCATAATCATATGCAGGACTATATTGAAAGGGGATACCAGTATATAAAGAAAAGATCAGGCCATTTACAATAGGTGATACTACAATTCCTCCTCTCCTGCACAAGCATAGCTAGAAAACATCTGCCTAGATGTCAATGAGCCCGGCCCTTCCGTCTATAATTTCCTATGTCCATGTAGATGCTGTAAAGTATATATCTAAATCCTGGTAAAAGAGCAGAGAAGGAGCTCAGCAAACTTGGCTGCCCCTTAATGAAGTACACATAACATGAAATTAAAAAAATGACAGTTAGAAAATAGAAACAAGGTAAAAAAAAAAAAAAACATGTTTTGGCATTTGGCTTCAATCGGTAAAAATAAATCTAAGTTGACAAATTTCCTCTATGTCTAATAGGTCATTGGTAATTGGTCCCAAAATCATGCTTCCTTTAGAGGCTTTATTGTGTTAAAAATAACAAAAAAAAACGAAAGATAGAATTAGCAGACAGAATATGGTACTTTTTCAAAAGTACAGTTTTCTTTGATTTTTGTACACCCACAGCCTCACTGAATTATTATTATGAATAGAACAAAGAAATCAGAGGTTGATAAATCCATTCTGTTCAATCAATTTTAATTCACATTCATTTTAACTAAATACTTTTTCTGAACATTTACATTTGTACTGAAATAAACAGAAAATGCAAAGTGCTGACAACAAAAGCTTAATGTTGCCCTTGGGCTCTCCGTTCACTTGAATGTCAGGCATTAGTGAAAATTCTGGGAAATGTACATTTATTCATTCTATGTGGAACTTACAGATAGCCAAGGAGCTGCCAGTCTTTTCCAAAGAAACGAGAAATAGACTACATGGGATAGAGACCCCACCACCACCACACCAAATAGATAAATAAATAATAAATAAAGACAGACAACCTTTTGGATGAAAAGGCCACGGCCGTTTATTGAGGGGAATAAATAATTAAATAATTTATTAATAATTTACCATATAAAACCATAAATATAAATATCAACTAAATACTCCATAACTTGAATATCAACTTAATAACCACCAACTGTCCGGCCAGAGCATTCTGGGTGACCCCCACAGCACTCAACGGCTGTCCGCCCAACCTTGGGTGACATCCCTCAGAAACGGCCGTGACAAGGGAGGGGGAGGGCGATGTGATCCTCTTCCTTTCTTCCCAGGACTGAACACTGCTATCAGGATGACTGCTTATTTATCCCTTACCAATTTCCCGCCGGAGCCGGGTCCACCAATCAAAATACGCTCCAAAACTGCCCAGCAAAAGCTGGCCCTGTAAGAAAACTTTACACCACCGTGAGTCATCCACATATTAACCCTTTATAAGATATTATAAACTCTAGCTGATGAAATCTCCTCATTCACATCACACTGGAGGTGTGGGGGGGGGGGGCACATCCCATGTGGCCCCTCCGTTACCCTCCTGGGCGCTGTACATGGGATAGAGACCCCCCCACCACCACACCAAATAGATAAATAAATAACAAATAATAAATAAAGACAGACAACCTTTTGGATGAAAAGGCCACAGCCGTTTATTGAGGGGAATAAATAATTAAATAATTAATTAATAATTTACCATAGCCATGAATATAAATATCAACTAAATACTTCATAACTTGAATATCAACTTAATAACCACCAACTGTCCGCCCAGAGCAATCTGGGTGACCCCCAAAAGCGTGCCTGCTTACAGGCGAGCACCCCCCGAAGCCATGGCCAAGTCAATTATATTTTTCAAACCGACATTAAAGATATCCATCCCAATTTCGGACAAGTGAACATAATCATAACGAAAAAGCCCTGGCTCAAAACCCTCCAGCTCAGTGTGCCTGTATGAGAAGCCCTTAACAGCAGCCATACATTTTTCTATCCCTCTATTAAGTCTTTTATGTATGCGGTCCATGAACCTAGTGTTCCTCAAAGACCAGGACCTCCTTGGGATAAGCTCGGAGAAAACTAACATGCATGAGGGAAAAGTGTCATGTATAGCGAAAAGAACCTGCTTGAAATTTTTAAATAATAATGATGTGCAAACTCTGCCAACATCGTTCCCCCCCCGCGTGCAGAATCATTACATCTGGGGGGGGAGGGGCAGATACCCCTCTCACCAGCCCAAAATACACAGACCTTATCAATTAGATATCCCAGATTCAGGCCATATGACCTATCAGCTGCCCGCCTCTCAGCCCAGTGAATGAAGGAGTGTCCAACAATCTATACTATCCTCACTAGCTCATCTGTAAAATAATTTAATTTATTAAAAGATCAGGGCGTAAATAAATTTTATATCTGTCTGACTTCCATCTACCCATAGCTTTTATTATGTTAGCAGGCAAACCGGCCAGTGATGTCTCCGTTGCTGCACCAATTCTTAATGAGTGGGGACATATTTTAAAATTACCCAAACCCAGATGCGCACAGCATTTCTTTAATATGTATCTGAATTGGAAGTTGGTGAGAGCAGAGCCATCCCTGTGTAACAAAAAAGGTTGGCCATCTAGAGGCCGGGTAGCCATATATAACTTTAACAGAAGAATCCAGCAGCACACTGCCAGCACAAGGATATAGGTGAAACATGAAAATGCAGTTAAAACATGGAGAGCTATACAGCTATGGTGTAATAGATGCAAATGTGAAACTATGAAATAGTGAGGCACTGAGCTCGCAAATTTGTCTCCGCCGGCGGACAAATAGCTTGAACCGTCCCACCGCGATAAGTTAGCCTCCTTGGGACGGACCCTACACTGTGTATATGCCTCTGTGTGAACAGTTCAGTAAGCATGGCAGGATCTGGAACATCCAAGACACCTTATATACACACCTGATAGAGGTGGGTGGGGTGCAAGGCCAACATGGAGGTAGCCATGTCCAGCGGAGAGGGTGACCATTTATTTTCAGCTGCTAGCTCCCCTATCCGCAAGGCACCGAAAAATGCCGAAACAAAGGCTGATTGGAAAAGCAAATGTTTCATATTCATCCGTACACACTTGAACACAAGCATCAACAACCTTCTGCAGCAACACATAGTCAATAGGTCTCCTCTGGTCTTTCTTAGCAATGGAAAGCCTGTACCCTTTCAAAACTTGCTTGACTTGGTAAAATAGGTTAATGGGGCGCACATCAAACCACTTTTGAAAGAACGCTATACCTGCTAGAACACTAGAAAAGTGGCTGTGGGATAACTCTTTTGCCAACAGACCTGCTATGATCTGTAAGGAAGAATTAACCTCAGATTGATACAAAGAAACGCCATTAGAAACACAAAAAGATAACCATTTACACCATACTTACTATATTCTTTATAAGTTTTCTCAGAAATAGCTCTCATAGCGAAGTGTTGTATTAATCCCATACTAGGTTCCATAAGTGAGTTGGGCAGGGGAAGCCCTCCATATCCGCTTCCGGGCAAAGCTTGTGAAATCTGCAAAACCGACCCCGTGACAGTGCATCAGCTATAACGTTACTTTCCCCTTTTATATACTGAGCTTTCAACCATATATTCAATCTAAGACATAACAAGACTAAATGACGGAGTAACTTAATGACCGGGTCTGATTTTGATGACAAGCAATTGATGGCAAATGCAACCCCTTTGTTATCTGTATGGATCAAAATCCATCTATTCTTAAACTCTGAACCGCAAACGACCAAAGCCACTACCACAGGAAATAACTCTAACAACACAATGTTACTTGTAAACCCCGCCGCTGACCAACTGGGTCGCCAGGGTTCGCACACCAGTGACCTCTAAAATATGCCCCAAAGCCGGATGAGCCAGCAGCATCTGTAAACACCCCTAACTGGGATAAGTCCTTGAACTCAGCCTGCCAAACTGATGATCCATTAAAGTCTGATAGGAACTCGGCCCACAATGATAAATCATCCTTTAATGATCTGTTTAAACAAATATGACACTTAGGATGTTTAATCCCCCTGGTTGCTAAATATAACCTTTTTGAAAAAACTCTACCCATGGGGATTACCTTGGATGCAAAGACAAACATACCAAATAACTGCTGTAGTTCTTTAAGTGTAACCTTTTTTCTTAACATAAAGTTATTAATACCTAACAACATAACCTGAATTTTATCCTGTGGCAAACTAAAACACATGTTCACGCTATCTATACTGATACCCAAAAACACTAACGCTTTGACTGGTAAAACTGTCTTCTCCTGTGCTAATGGAATCCCAAAAAGGCTGCAAATCTCAACAAAAGTATTAAATAATCTAAAAACATCTTCATTTAAACCAGAACCCAAGAACAAAAAATCATCTAAATAATGAACAATGTAACCCACCGGACACCTCTGCTTAACTACCCACTCCAAAAAGGAAGCGAATGCCTAAAATAGAAACATGACAGGGAGAACCCCATAGGCAGGGCCTTGTCAAAATAGAATTTATTCTCAAATTGAAAACCCAGAGAATTATAACCTGACTCTCTAACTGGGAGTAATCTGAATGCGGATTTGATATCAACCTTGGCCAACCATGCTCCATGTCCTGCTTCCCTTAACAGGGCCAAGGCAGAATCAAGTGTTGCATATTCTACTGCAAAATCCTTTGGATTCACCTCATCATTTAGTGATTTTTTAAGTGGATACGATAAATGATGTATGAGCCTAAAAGCGCCTGGCTCTTTTTTAGGTACCACCCCTAATGGCGATAATCTGAAATTTCTAAAGGGAGGGGAATCAAAGGGGCCTTCCAACCTGTCTTCAGCAACTTCTTTGCCAATTTTTTCCCTGACTACATCCATATTCTGGGAAACTGATTCCAAACACAACCAGAACCAGAAAATTCAGGAACAAAAAATCCTTTAGAAAAACCTTCAATCAAAAGATTAGCTATCCGTGTGTTTGGGAACTTGCTTATATAGGGCAGCATGTTTATGAGCCTCACTGGCGTCAACGCTGCGGGAAAGCATCTCCCTGCTGGATGGCATATGTTGGGTGGACAAATTGATCTTTTTGAAGCACTTATTAACTGGGTGGTTCCCTGCTCAGTGTGCACTTGTGCTTATATTTACAGCTTGACTGCCACCGACATTGCCCGTCATTGAATGCGAAGCACACCACTTTACGAAAATTGCTCTGACCAGTGACAGGCAAGCTGCGAGACCTTTGGTTAGGCAACATGAGATTGATCCACAGGCCCGCATCCTTCTGGCCCCACTTCATATGTGGATGTACTGAGAGTTTTTGTCTGAGCATTTCATCATATAGAATCCAAGCAGACCCGCCAAAGTTTCTGTATGCTTCCAAGATAATATCTATGTTTTTCACTCATTACTGCTGCTAAAATGCAGAATGCCTGGATCCAATTCTGAAATGTCTTAACTGTACGTTTCTTATCATCTTCACTATTTTTATTATCTGAGGTGATGGGGAGCTGTTCTTTTGAGGATGGCAAGAGGGAAAACATATCAATGTATTCCCCTTTCCATGTTTTCTTTTTTATTGTAGGTAACAGGTGAAAACCTAGTGCAGAAAACATGTCAATGCTTCTTTCATACATATACCTGGCACCAGGCTGGAAGGGACAACAGTCCCGCCACTGATGTCAGGTACACTATCAGATCTAGTATTGGCTACCTGTGGAGCGGAAACAGGCTTCAAAATCCTGGCTGCCTCCGCTCCCAGGCTAGCAGGACCATTGCCTGCAGTAGTAATAGAAGGCTGGCTGGCCCAAGCTAAACTAGCATTAGATTGGTTGTTGCTTCCTTCCCCTCTGGGCATGGCGGCGACCATATTAAATAATGACGCCAGCCCAGAGAAGAAATCCTGCCCAGATGTGGAAAGAGCCCCCCCGGCTGATGTGTTGTGGCCTAGTGTGTGAAGTGCAGGCACATACTCACCACCAGCCTTGTTCAGCGACGCAGCTGAGCCCAGCCTCTCCTGCCTCTGCGGTGACGTTGCCTCCAGCTGATGGGCGGGGTCCTCTTCGCAGCTGCCCTGCTGGTACTTGCTTCCGCCGGTGAGTATCCCCTCCTCTTGGGCCGGCTGCTGTTTCGGGACGAGCGACGGGGGAGATGGCTGGCTCCGGCTTCTGACGTCACTTCCGTCGCAATGTCCTGGCGTAGCTACGCCTCCACTTCGTCTTCCGGTCGGCGTCCCGCGGAGTCCAGAGCGGCCACAGCAGATGCCTCGGTAGCAGGTAAGTGGAACTCCTCCGCTCCCGACACCGGCTGTTCTTCTAGGCAACGGATGAGCCATTCTTCGACCCCAGCCCCGGCCGCTCGCTCCAGTAAGCGCATATATAGCTCTTTTACAGCGCCGCTGATAGCGCCGGCCAGGGCTGTCTCTTCTGGCTGCTGCATCACTTGGCCACAGCACCAGGAATCCGATGTGATCCTCTTCCTTTGTTCCCAGGACTGAGCATTGCTACCAGGATGACTGCTTATTTATCCCTTACCAATTTCCCACTGGAGCCGGGTCCACCAATCAAAATACGCTCCAAAACTGCCCATCCACATATTAACCCTTTATAAAATGTTATAAACTCTAGCTGATGAAATCTCCTCATTCACATCACACTGGGGGTGTGTGTGTGTGTGGGGGGGGGGGGGCACATCCCATGTGGCCCCTCCGTTACCCTCCTGGGCCCTGTACAGTAGATATTCATTTCCCATTTTTAATCCTATATTAACTTTTACCATAGATTTTTGAGCCAGTAGAAAAATCAGATTTTTTAGATGGTATTTAACTAATACTCGTATGGTATTAAAAAGTTTTAGTGAGAAGGTCATACACCTGATATAGTCACTCAGCTAATCGCACAATTTATGTGAAGGGCGCATGATGGGGGTATTATATGTGAGGGGCGCATGATGGGGGCATTATATGTGAGGGGCACAGCACAGGGGGCATTATACGTGCGGGACGCATGATGGGGGCTTTATATATGAGGGGCGCATGATGGAGGCATTATATGTGAGGGGCAAAGAATGGGGGCATTATATGTGTGGGGCACAGCACAGGGGGCATTATATGTGTGGGGCACATGGCAGGAGCATTATATGTGAGGGGCACAGCACAGAGGGCATTATTATGTGGGGGGAACAGGACAGGTCATAATTATTATATGTAGGGGCACAAGATGGGGCATTCTTACTATATGTGAAGGCACAGAGTGTTTTGCCTTTCAGAAGTATAGTGTATATTTTGAGGAATTTCTGGGGTGGTACGTTTTTTAGGGGCCACAATACATTACAGTATTTTACTCAGAGGGTGCACTGCACAGCAAGTTATATTCAGAGAATGCACTGAGTGGTAGTATTAGATTTAGAGGGCACAGTGTGTGGTAGTATTATATTCAGTGGGTACAGTGTGTGATAGTATTATATTTAGAGGGTGCAGTGTGTGATAGTATTATATTCAGAGGGTGCAGGGTGTGATAGTATTATATTCAGAGGGTACAGTGTGTTGTATATTCAGGGGGTACAGTGTGTCAGAATTATATTCAGAGGGTGTGTGCCAGTATTATATTCAAAGAATACAGTGTCACTGATATCATTGTGTATTCTCCTCACTATAGAGAAGATGTCACCTGTAATCACTGATCTCTATAGTGAGGAGAATACACAATGATATCAGTGATTACAGGTGACGTCTTCTCTATAGTGAGGAGAATACACAATGATATCAGTGATTACAGGTGACGTCTTCTCTATAGGGAGGAGAATACACAATGATAAGATGTCACCTGTAGTCACTGATATCACTGTGTATTCTCCTCACTATAGAGGAGACGTCACCTGTAATCACTGATATCGTTGTGTATTCTCCTCACTATAGAGAAGAGGTCATCTGTAATCACTGATATCATTCTGTATTCTCCTCACTATAGAGAAGACGTCACCTGTAATCACTGATCTCTATAGTGAGGAGAATACACAATGATATCAGCGATTACAGGTGACGTCTTCTCTATAGTGAGGAGAATACACAATGATAAAACGTCACCTGTAGTCACTGATATCACTGTGTATTCTCCTCACTATAGAGGAGACGTCACCTGTAATCACTGATATCATTGTGTATTCTCCTCACTATAGAGAAGAGGTCATCTGTAATCACTGAAATCATTCTGTATTCTCCTCACTATGTCACATCAGAGCTGTAGTTACTTGTAAGTTCTGCAGTTATGATGGGTGAAACAACAACTCCCAGCATCCCCTTACCACTGCTTAGGTCATACTGGGAGCTGTAGTTTTAAATGGTAAAAAATTTCTTTAGCACTTTCCCATTCTGTGGCAATTGGTATATTTGATTATTATTCTGACATATGAGCACGGCCTAAGAGTCTTAAGCAAGATTAGGACTGTATGATACATTTAATAATATTGTAAGTTCCGTAATCTTATTTTCTGTCCGCCAACACAAAATACTCTAATAGTGCCCTTCCCGAGACTCGACTCTGGATCAGCCCCTGAACTATGCTCCATGTTCCTGTAAAAACTAAGCTAGCTATGCTACACCTGTGTAAAACTAGGCTAACACTATGCTACACTACACTGGGGTAATATTATGCTTACTCTATGCTATGCTACACTGGTGTAAAACTACACTCAGGCTAGGATTCCACTGAGGTTTTTGCATTGCGTTTTTTTAGGCTTAAAAACGTCAGAAAAACGTCAGAAAAACTGCCACTGTTTTTTCCTGCGCTTTGGCATTTTTTCTTGCATTTTTTTCTTGTGTTTTTACCTTTGTGTGCAATTTGCCTTTTTTGGCCCCTTTTGCATTTTTTTCAAAATTTGTTGGGTAACAAAAAAAAAAAAGATGCAGTAGGGATGGAAAATTATGTATTTAACTAAATTTACATTTTTTTATAACAAAATTTTTATTCATTTTTAATAAAGTGTGTGTGTTTCACCTTTTTCTCTCTATTTTTTACATTTTTTAGGTAGTACTACTACTCCCAGCATGGAGTAATAGTACCTGTACTAATAGACATATCGCCCAGAGATGCGGAGCAGCTCTATACAGTGCTCGCATCGCTGCGATCTGTCTATTATTGCAGGTACTAAGCTTCCAGCATGAAGCAGAGTGTGCTTCATGTTGGGAGCTGTAGTACCTGCAGTTAAAGGGGTTATCCAGGAAAAAACATTTTTTTATATATAAACTGGCTTTTTATATATAAACAGATTTGTAAATTACTTCTATTAAAAAATCTTAATCCTTTGAGTACTTAAGAGCTTCTGAAGTTAAGGTTGTTCTTTTCTGTCTAAGTGCTCTCTGATGACACGTGTCTCGGGAACCGCCCAGTTTAGAAGAGGTTTGCTATGGGGATTTGCTTCTAAACTGGGCGGTTCCCGAGACATGTGTCATCAGAGAGCACTTAGACAGAAAAGAACAACCTTAACTTCAGAAGCTCATAAGTACTGAAAGGATTAAGATTTTTTAATAGAAGTAATTTACAAATCTGTTTAACTTTCTGGAGCCAGTTGATATATTAAAAAAAGTTTTTTTTCCTGGAATACCCTTTAAAAAGTCCTGAGCTCCTTCTCTGCTCTTTTACCAGGATTTAGATATATACTTTACAGCATCTACATGGGCATAGGAAATTATAGACGGAAGGGGCAGGGCCGGACTGGGGCTAAAAACCAGCTCTGGAAAAATTATCATACCAGCCCCACAGCATTGCGTCATTGTAGCAGTCACTGGCTGCAGGGAAGGAAAAGGGAAGCCTGGCATTAAATGATTTCACAGGCCTCTATAAGAGAACTATGTTGAGGCTGTGCCCTGAAGTCAAAGGGGCGCAGCCTCAACATACAAGACAGAAATGTGGTATTAACCCCTTCATGACCCAGCCCATTTTCACCTTCATGACCTGGGCATTTTTTGAAAATCTGACCACTGTCACTTTAAACATTAATAACTCTGGGATGCTTTTACTTATCATTCTGATTCCGAGATTGTTTTTTCGTGACATATTCTACTTTATGTTATCGGTAAAATTTCACTGATATTTGTATCCTTTCTTGGTAAAAAATCTAAAAATTTCATGAAAATTTTGAAAATTTAGCATTTTTCTAACTTTGAAAGTCTCTGCTTGAAAGGAAAATGGATATTCCAAATAAATTACATATTGATTCACATATACAATATGTCTACTTTGTGTTTGCATTAAAAAATTGACAAGTTTTTACTTTTGGAGGGCACCAGAGGGCTTCAAAGTTCCGCAGCAATTTTCCAATTTTTCTCAAGATTTTCAAAATCGTTAATTTTCAGGGCCCAGTTCAGGTTGGAAGTGGATTTTAAGGATCTTCATATTAGAAATACCCCATAAATGACCCCATTATAAAAACTGCACCCCCCAAAGTATTCAAAATGACATTCAGTAAGTGTGTTTACCCTTTAGGTGTTTCACAGGAATAGCAGCAAAGTGAAGGAGAAAATTCTAAATCTTCATTTTTTACACTCGCATTTTCTTGTAGACCCAATTTTTGAAATTTTACAAGGGGTAAAAGGAGAGAAATCACCCTAAAATTGGTAACCCAATTTCTCTTGAGTAAGGAAATACCTCATATGCGTATGTAAAGTGTTCGGTGGGCGCAGTAGAGGGCTCAGAAGGGAAGGAGCGACAATGGGATTTTGGAGAGTACGTTTTTCTGAAAGGGTTTTTGGGGGGCATGTGCCATTTAGGAAGCCCCTATGGTGCCAGAACAGTGGACCCCCCCCACATGTGACCCCATTTTGGAAAATATACCCCTCATGGAATTTAATAATGGGTGCAGTGAGCATTTACACCCCACTGGCGTTTGACAGATATTTGAAACAGTGGACTGTGCAAATCAAAAATTTTATTTTTCATTTTCACAGACCACTGTTCCAAAAATCTGTCATACACCAGTGGGGTGTAAATGCTCACTGCACCCCTTATTACATTCCGTGAGGGGTGTAGTTTCCAAAATGGGGTCACATGTGGATATTTATTGTTTTGCGTTTGTCAGAACTGCTGTAACAATCAGCCACCCCTCTGCAAATCGCCTCAAATGTACATGGTGCACTCTCCCTTCTGGGCCTTTTTGTGCGCCCCAGAGCACTTTGCGCCCACATATGGGGTATCTCCGTACTCAGGAGAAATTGCGTTACAAATTTAGAGGGTCTTTTTTCCCTTTTACCTCTTGTGAAAATGAAAAGTATAGGGCAACACCAGCATGTCAGTGTAAAAAATTTATTTTTTTACACTAACATGCTGGTGTAGACCCCAACTTCACCTTTTCATAAGGGGTTAAAGAAGAAAAAGCCCCCCAAAATTTGTAAGGCAATTTCTCCCGAGTACGGCGATACCCCATATGTGTCCCAAAACTGTTGCCCTGAAATACGACAGGGCTCCAAAGTGAGAGAGCGCCATGCGCATTTGAGGCCTGAATTAGGGATTTGCATAGGGGTGGACATAGGGGTATTCTACGCCAGTGATTCCCAAACAGGGTGCCTCCAGCTGTTGCAAAACTCCCAGCATGCCTGGACAATCAATGGCTGTCCGGCAATACTGGGAGTTATTATTTTGCAACAGCTGGAGGCTCCGTTTTGGAAACAGTAGCGTACCAGACGTTTTTCATTTTTTGGGGGGAGGGGGGCTGTGTAGGGGTATGTGTATATGTAGTGTTTTTTACTTTTTATTTTAGGTTAGTGTCAGTGTAGTGTAGTGTTTTTAGGGTACAGTCACATGGGCAGAGGTTCACAGCAAGTTTGCCGCTGGAAGTTTGAGCTGCAGCGCAAAATTTGCGCCATCTCAAACTTGCAGCACTCACTGTAAACCTCCGCCCATGTGAGTGTACCCTGTACATTCACATTGGGGGGAGGGGGCAAACATCCAGCTGTTGCAAACTCCGAGCATGCCCCCATCCGTGCATGCTGGGAGTTGTAGTTTTGCAACAGCTGGAGGAACACTGGTTTGGAAACACTAAGTTAAGTAATAAACTTTCAAGTGTTTTGCAACCAAACTTAGTGTTTCCAAACCAGTGTGCCTCCAGCTGTTGCAAAACTACAACTCCCAGCATGCATGGTCTGTCAGTGCATGCTGGGAGTTATAGTTTTGCAACAATTGCAACAGCTGGAGGCACTGAGGTAGGAAACAGACAATGTTTCCCAACTAGTGTGCCTCCAGTTGTTGCAAAACTACAACTCCCAGCATGCCCAGACTGCCAAGGCATGCTGGAAGTTGTAGTTCGGCAATATCTGAAGGATCAGATGTTGCAAAACTACAACTTCCAGCATGCTTGGGCAGTCTGGGCATGCTGGGAGTTGTAGTTTTGCAACATCTGGAGGTCCACAGTTTGGAGACCACTGTATAATGGTCTCAAATCTGTGCTCTTCCAGATGTTAGAGAACTACAACTCCCAGCATGCCTGGACAGACTGAGCATGCTGGGAGTTGTAGTTTTGCAACATCTGGAAGAGCACAGATTGGAGACCATTATACAGTGGTCTCCAAACTGTGGACCTCCAGATGTTGCAAAACTACAACTCCCAGCATGCCCAGAAAGCCAAAGGCTGTCTGGGCATGCTGGGAGTTGCAGTTTTGAAACTCTCAGAGGCAGCAGTGAGATCGCTTTACGTCGATCTCACTGCTGCCAATGAAGATGCCGCACTGCTGCCGGAAACTCACCTCCGGGACGCAGCGCAGCCAGGACCGCACGGAGGACGCCGGGACCGCCTGGAGGACGCCGGGACCGCTCGGGACCCCGCTCCGACGGGTAAGTGACGCCGGGGGACGGGTCAGGGACACTTAGCAGAGCGGTGTGTGTCCCGATCCCCGTGATCGGAACTCACACACCGCGCTGCTAAGTATTCTGATAGCGAAACGCTGCTATCAGCTAGTCAGATTTGACCAGTTGATAGCAGCGATCGCTGGGGGGGGGGGTGGGGGACGAAACCCCCCGTGGTCGCACGGTAAGATGGCTGGCTATCAGTGATAGCCACCATCTTTCCGGGCGCTGCGGGATGCCGCGAGTAGCGGCAGTAATGTCCATGACGTACCTGTATGTCATGGGTCGGGAACACCTTGCCACCCATGACGTACAGGTATGTCATAGGTCGGGAAGGGGTTAAAGGGGTACTCAGGTGGAAAACTTTTTTTTTTTTAAATCAACTGGTGCCAGAAAGTTAAACAGATTTGTAAATTTTTTCTATTAAAAAATCTTAATCCTTCCAGTACTTATTAGCTGCTGAATACTACAGAGGAAATTATTTTCTTTTTGGAATACAGTGCTCTCTGCTGACATCATGAGCATAGTGCTCTCTGCTGACACCTCTGTCCATTTTAGTAACTGTCCAGAGCAGCATATGTGTCACGATGCCGGCTGGCAGGAGGTGGATCCTCTGTGCCAGAGAGGGGTTGGCGAGGACCGCACTAGTGGACCGGTTCTAAGCCACTACAGGTTTTCACCAGAGCCCGCCGCAAAGCGGGATGGTCTTGCTGCGGCGGTAGTGACCAGGTCGTATCCACTAGCAACGGCTCACCTCTCTGGCTGCTGAAGATACTGAAGATAGGCGAGGTACAAGGGAGTAGGCAGAAGCAAGGTCGGACGTAGCAGAAGGTCGAGGCAGGCAGCAAGGATAGTAGTCAGGGGCAACGGCAGGAGGTCAGGAACACGGGCTAGGAACAGACAAGGGAACGCTTTCACTAGGCACTAAGGCAACAAGATCCGGCAAGGGAGTGCAAGGGAAGTGAGGTAATATAGGGAAGTGCACAGGTGATTACCAATTAAGCTAATTGGGAAGATTGGGCCAGGCACCATCATTGGTGCACTGGCCCTTTAAATCGCAGAGACCCGGCGCGCGCGCCCTAGGGAGCGGGGCCGCGCGCGCCGGGACAGGACCGAGGGAGAGCGAGTCAGGTACGGGGGCCGGGGTGCGCATAGCGAGCGGGCGCTATCCGCATCGCGAATCGCATCCCGGCTGAAGGCGGGACCGCAGCGCACCCGGTCAGTGGATCTGACCGGGGCGCTGCAACAACGAAGATGAGGCGGGCGCTCCGGGGAGGAACGGGGACCCGGAGCGCTCGGCGTAACAGTACCCCCCCCCTTGGGTCTCCCCCTCTTCTTGGGGCCAAAGAACCTGAGGAAAACAAACTCAATTTTTCCGTGATGAGGTCCGATGCAAATTAGGAGGGGTTCTGTGTGGAAACGTACGAGACAGTCCAATCTTTTATTGTAAAAACAATAGATGTAGAGGGGTCTGGCGAGACTGGTCACAGGAACGTAGAACCTGTTGATGAGAGAGGCCAAAAAAAATTTTCCTGCAGATCCGGAGTCCAAGACGAGCATAGTAGAGAAGGAGAAGGTAGAGGCAGATATCCGCACAGGCACAGTAAGGCGTGGAGAAGCAGAGTTGACATCAAGAACTGTGTCACCTTTGTGCGGAGTCAGCGTACGTCTTTCCAGGCGGGGAGGACGGATAGGACAATCCTTCAGGAAGTGTTCGGTACCGGCATAGTACAGGCAAAGATTCTCCATGCGGCGTCGTGTCCTCTCTAGAGGTGTCAAGCGAGACCGGTCAACTTGCATAGCCTCCGCGGCGGGAAGCACAGGAACGGATTGCAGAGGACCAGAGGAGAGAGGAGCCGGGGAGAAAAAACGCTTCGTGCGAACAAAGTCCATATCCAGGCGGAGCTCCAGACGCCATCCGGAAGAACGCATGTCAATGCGAGTGGCAAGATGAATGAGTTCATGTAGGTCAGCAGGAGTCTCTCGTGCGGCCAGAACATCTTTAATGTTGCTGGATAGGCCTTTTTTAAAGGTCGCGCAGAGAACCTCACTATTCCAGGACAACTCGTAAGCAAGAGCACGGAACTGAATGGCGTACTCGCCAACGGAAGAAACACCCTGTTCCAGGTTCAGCAGGGCAATCTCGGCAGAAGAAGCTCGGGCAGGCTCCTCGAAGACACCACGGACCTCAGCGAAGAAGGACTGGACTGTGGCTGTGGCAGAATCATTGCGGTCCCCATCAAACTTGTCCGGCAGGGACAAGCAGGGGTTAAGAACGGCTGGTTGCTGCGGAGGAGTTGCAGGAGCCGGCGGAGGAGATGGTTGTTGCAGCTGTAGCTGTGACTGAAGTTGCTGTATCTGCGGCAGCAGCTGCTGTGACTGAAGTTGCTGTATCTGCGGCAGCAGCTGCTGTAACTGTGACTGAAGACGCTGTGTCTCGGAGATCAAGTATGCCAGCTGTTGATCTCGTTGGGCGATCTTTACGCCAAATTTGTCCGGCAGGGACAAGCAGGGGTTAGGAAGGACCGGTTGCTGCGGAGGAGTTGCAGGAGCCGGCGGAGGAGATGGTAGTTGCAGCTGTAGCTGTTGCTGTATCTGCGGCTGCAGCTGCTGTATCTGTGACTGAATACGCAGTGCCTCGGAGGTCAAGTATGCCAGCTGTTGATCTCGTTGGGCGATCTTTAGGGCTAGCTGGGCGACCAGTGTAGGATCTTCAGCGGGATCCATGGCCGGATCTACTGTCACGATGCCGGCTGGCAGGAGGTGGATCCTCTGTGCCAGAGAGGGGTTGGCGAGGACCGCGCTAGTGGACCGGTTCTAAGCCACTACAGGTTTTCACCAGAGCCCGCCGCAAAGCGGGATGGTCTTGCTGCGGCGGTAGTGACCAGGTCGTATCCACTAGCAACGGCTCACCTCTCTGGCTGCTGAAGATACTGAAGATAGGCGAGGTACAAGGGAGTAGGCAGAAGCAAGGTCGGACGTAGCAGAAGGTCGAGGCAGGCAGCAAGGATAGTAGTCAGGGGCAACGGCAGGAGGTCAGGAACACGGGCTAGGAACAGACAAGGGAACGCTTTCACTAGGCACTAAGGCAACAAGATCTGGCAAGGGAGTGCAAGGGAAGTGAGGTAATATAGGGAAGTGCACAGGTGATTACCAATTAAGCTAATTGGGAAGATTGGGCCAGGCACCATCATTGGTGCACTGGCCCTTTAAATCGCAGAGACCCGGCGCGCGCGCGCCCTAGGGAGCGGGGCCGCGCGCGCCGGGACAGGACCGAGGGAGAGCGAGTCAGGTACGGGGGCCGGGGTGCGCATCGCGAGCGGGCGCTATCCGCATCGCGAATCGCATCCCGGCTGAAGGCGGGACCGCAGCGCACCCGGTCAGTGGATCTGACCGGGGCGCTGCAACAACGAAGATGAGGCGGGCGCTCCGGGGAGGAACGGGGACCCGGAGCGCTCGGCGTAACAATATGTTTGTTATGGGAATTTTCTCCTACTCTGGACAGTTCTTAAAATGGATGTCAGCAGAGAGCACTGTGTTTCAAAAAGAAAATAATTTCCTCTGTAGTATTCAGCAGCTAATAAGTACTGGAAGGATTAAGATTTTTTAACCCCTTAAGGACCCAGCCCAAATATACCTTAAGGACCCGGCCATTTTTTGAACATCTGCATCTTCAAGCATTAATAACTCTGGGATGCTTTTACCTTTCATTCTGATTCTGAGATTGTTTTTTCAGGACATATTCTACTTTATGTTAGTGGTAATATTTTGTCGATACTTGCATAATTTCTTGGTGAAAATTTCCAAAATTTGATGAAAAAATTGAAAATTTAGCATTTTTTTTAACTTTGAAGCTCTCTGCTTATAAGGAAAATGGATATTCCAAATAAATTATACATTGATTCACATATACAATATGTCTACTTTATGTTTGCATCATAAAGTTTACATGTTTTTACTTTTTGAAGACATCAGAGGGCTTCAAAGTTCAGCAGCAATTTTCAAATTTTTCACAACATTTTCAAAATCAGAATTTTTCAGGGACCAGTTCAGTTTTGAAGTGGATTTGAAGGGCCTTCATATTAGAAACACCCCACAAATGACACCATTATAAAAACTGCACCCCTCAAAGTATTCAAAATGACATTCAGTAAGTGTGTTAACTCTTTAGGTGTTTCACAGGAAAAGCAGCAAAGTGAAGGAGAAAATTCAAAATCTTCATTTTTTACACTCGCTATATGTTCTTGTAGACCCAGTTTTTGAATTATTACAAGTGGTAATAGGAGAAAAAGCCCCCAAAATTTGTAATCCAATTTCTCTCGAGTAAGGAAATACCTCATATGTGTATGTCAAGTGTTCGGCGGGCGCAGTAGAGGGCACAGAAGGGAAGGAGCGACAATGGGATTTTGGAGAGTGAATTTTTCTGAAATGGTTTTTGGGGGGCATGTCACATTTAGAAAAGCCCCTATGGTGCCAGAACAGCAGAAAACACCACATGGCATACCATTTTGGAAAGTAAACCCCTCAATGCACGTAACAAGGGGTCCAGTTAACCTTAAAAACCCACAGGTGTTTGACAACTTTTCGTTAAAATCGGATGTGTAAATGGAAAAAAAAAATGTCACACTAAAGTGCAGTTTTTCCCCCAAATTTACCATTTTTACAAAGGGTAATGGGAGAAAATGCCCCCCCCCCCAAATTTGTAACCCCATCTCTTCTGAGTATGGAAATACCCCATGTTAGGACGTAAAATGCTTTGCGGGCGAACTACAATGCTCAGAAGAGAAGGAGTTACATTTGGCTTTTTGAAAGCAACTTTTGTTGAAATGGTTTTTTGGGGGCATGTCGCATTTAGGAAGCCCCTGTGGTGCCAGAACAGCAACAAATACCCACATGGCATACTATTTTGGAAACTACACCCCTCAAGGAACGTAACAAGGGGTCCGCTGAGCCTTAACACCCCACAGTGTTTGACGACTTTTCGTTAAAGTTGGATGTGTAAATTAATTTTTTTTTTTTTACTAAAATGCAGTTTTCCCCCTAAATTTTACATTTTTACAAGGGGTAATAGGAGAAAGGGACCCCCAACATTTGTAACCCCATTTATTCTGAGTATGGAAATGTTAGGACGTAAAATGCTCTGCTGGCGAACTACAATGCTCAGAAGAGGAGGAGCGCCATTGAGCTTTTGGAAAGAGAATTCGTTTGGAATGGTTGTCAGGGGCCATGTGCATTTACAAAGCCCCCCGTGGTGCCAGAACTGTGGACCCCCCCACATGTGACCCCATTTTGGAAACTAAACCCCTCACAGAATTCAATAAGGGGGGCAGTGAGTATTTACACCCCACAGATCTTTGGAACAGTGGGCTGTGCAAATGAAAAATTAAAAATTTTCATTTTTACGGACCACTGTTCCAAAAATCTGTCAGACACCTGTGGGGCGTAAATTCTCAATGTACCCCTTATTACATTACGTGAGGGGTGTAGTTTCCAAAATGGGGTCACATGTGTCGGGGGGTCCATTGTTCTGGCACTATGGGGGCTTTGTAAACACATGTGGCCTTCAATTCCGGACAAATTTTCTCTACAAAATCCTAATGGCGCTCCTTCTCTTCTGAGCATTGTTGTTCGCCCGCAGAGCACTTTAAATTCACATATGGGGTATGTTCTTACTCAGAAGAGATGGGGTTACAAATTTGGGGGGGCTTTTTTCCTATTTTCCCTTTTAGTGAAAAAATATAATTTTAGTGAAAAAATATAATGAAAATTTGTCAAACACCTGTGGGGTGTTCAGGCTCACTATACCCCTTGTCACGTTCCGTGAGGGGTGTAGTTTCCAAAATGGGGTCACATGTGGGTATTTATTTTTTTGCGTTTGTCAGAACCGCTGTAAAATCAGCCACCCCTATGCAAATCACCAATTTAGGCCTCAAATGTACATGGTGCGCTCTCATTCCTGAGCCTTGTTGTGCGAAAAATTTGCCGCAGCCCAAATTTGAAGCAGGAAATTTACTGTAAACCTGTCCGTGTGAATGTACCCTGTACATTCACATGGGGGGGGGGGGGGGGTGGAGGGCAAACCTCCAGCTGTTTCAAAGCTACAACTCCCAGCATGTACTGACAGACTGTGCATGCTGGGAGTTGTACTTTTGCAACAGCTGGAGGCACACTGGTTGGAAAACCTTCAGTTAGGTTCTGTTACCTAACTCAGTATTTTCCAACCAGTGTGCCTCCAGCTGTTGCAAAACTACAACTCCCAGCATGTACTAATCACCGAAGGGCATGCTGGGAGATGTAGTTATGCAACAGCTGGAGGTACCCAACTACAACTCCCAGCATGCCGAGACAGCTGTTTGCTTTCTGGGCATGCTGGGATTTGCAGTTTTGCAACATCTGGAGAGCTACAGTTTTTAGACAAGTGCACAGTGATCTCCAAACTGTGGACCTCCAGATGTTGCAAAACTACAACTCCCAGCATGCCCAGACAACAAACAGCTATGTGGGCATGCTAGGAGTTGTAGTTTTGCAAGATCTGGAGTGATATAGTTTAGAGACCACTGTATAATGGTCTCAAACTGCAGCCCTCCAGCTGTTGCAGACCTACATATTCCAGCATGCCCAAACAGCTGTCTGGGCATGCTGGGAGTTGTAGTTGTGCAACATCTGGAGGGCTACAGTTTAGAGACCACAGTCTCAGACTGTAGCCCTCCAGATCAACTCACCAGCTTCCGTAGGATCCCAGGAGACGTCCTCTTTTGACGCACGTCACGCCGCCCGCCAATCAATGTCACCGCAGCTTCCGGATCGGTGAGTGGACGTCGGCACCCGGTCCCCTTCGGTTCCCCGTTCAGCCCCGCCTATTGTGGGTGGGCAAGACGGGGAAAACGAAAGTTAACCCCCCCACCCCCGGTCTGCTATTGGTCGTCGCCTCTAACGATCAATAGCAGACCAATAGCAGGGATAGGAGGGGTGGCACCCCTGCCACCTCACTCTTATGCCTACAGGGGGATCGTGGGTGTCTTAGACAACCACGATCCCCCTTATATTCCGGGTCACCATAGACCCATATGACCCGATTTCGGCGCAAATCGCAAGTGTGAATTCACTTGCGATTTGCGCCGATCGCCGACTGGGGGGGGGGTCTCATGACCCCCCATGGCATTTGCGCGGGGTGCCTGCTGATTGATATCAGCAGTCACCCCAGCCTGGTCCCCGCCCGGCACGCGGCAGGGACCAAAATTCCCACGGGCGTATGGATACGCCCTGGGTCCTTAAGTACCAGGACGTCAAGGCGTATCCATACGCCCTAGGTCCTTAAGTGGTTAATAGAAATAATTTACAAATCCGTTTAACTTTCTGGCTCCAGTTGATTTAAAAAAAATAAAGTTTTACACCTGAGTACCCCTTTAATACCACATTTCTGTCTTGTATGTTGAGGCTGCGCCCCTTTGACTTCAGGGCACAGCCTCAACATAGTTCTCTTATAGAGGCCTGTGAAATAATTTAATGCCAGGCTTCCCTTTTCCTTCGCTGCAGCCAGTGGAAGGATTACGATTTTTTTTAATAGAAATCATTTACAAATCTAATAAAATTGGGGGTGGAGTGGCTCCTGTTATGCTTATACTAATATAGACCTGGGCAACCCAATATTGGCACCTATACCCAAGGGGAAATAGGATAATAGAAATTTAACCAGAATAAAATGGGGCTCAAAGGTCAAGGATAGTGGACACAATTTGTAGGTAAGTATAAAATTATTTATTAATGATCTAATAAGATATGCCCACTATTAATGCTTCAGATGCTGTGATCAATGCCGACCATGGCCTCGAAGGTATCTGTGGGGCTCAGGAAGGATTCATCAGACTACCCGCTGTGCAATTGCAGGGGTCTGATGAATCAAGATGCTTCATTTACCTGCTCCCGGCTGTCTGCTGCGATCTTCTTCTCTGGTCTGCCTTCTAGCAGACCAATGAAGTAGATAACCATTATTATCACTGATCAGTGCTATGCCTATGAATAGCAATAAACAGTAAAAGCAGATGTCATATAGATGGTCAGAATAGAACGATTTTAAACATGCTAATTTTGTTAAGAAATTTAGAGTTTTCTTAAAAGTAGTACAATGATAGAAACACATGTAAATATAGGTATTATTTTAATTATACTGATCCCCAGAATAAGTAGAACATGTCGAATTTACCGTTATGTGCACTGCGTAAAAACAAAACCTCCCAAAATTAGTGAAATTGCATTTTTCTTTTTAGTTCCTACCATAAAATAATATTTTTTTGGTTGCGCCATATATTTTAGGGTAAAATAAATTGTGTCATTACAAAGTACAATTGTATGTGCAAAAAAAAATCCTTGATATTGCTCTGTGGATATAAAAATAAAAGAGTCATGTCCCCTTAAAGGGGTACTCCGACACTAAGACATCTTATCCCATCTTATCCCCTATCCGCCCCCTCAATGCAAGCCTATGGAGGGGGCGTGACAGCTGTCCCGCCCCCTCCATAGGCTTGCATTGAGGGGGTGGAGCGTGATGTCACATGGGGGCGGAGCCATGACATCACTATGCCCCGTCCCTGTGATAGCTAGTAATCAGACCCGGAGCGAGCATGCTGATTCTAACGGGTGCGGCGTGGAAGATAATGGGGGTCCCCAGCGGCGTGACCCCCACGATCAGGCATCTTATTCTTTGGATAGGGGATAGGATGTCTTTGCGCCAGAGTACCCCTTTAAGGCCAAAATGTGCTGCATCCTTAAGGGGTTATTAATTTGCACTGTAGGTGTTTGCCACTATTCTGCCTACTATGGCTGCAGTGTGTTACATAAGTATCAACCTGTTAATTTAGTCCATTGTTCTCTGACTTCGTGAGACATCGTCGCCAACCCAATTAACATTCACTTTGTTTCGCACATAATTTTCTCCATACATTAGAGACTTGGGATTTCTTTGAAAAAAAACTATAAGATCAGCAGCTTTGTATGCGCTCAACCCCCCATCTGACACAAACAATTACAACACCGTAAGAAAAAAAAGTCCAATTCATTTTACTTAGATTGAGTTAGAAAGTAACAGGAGGGCTGTGGGGGCTGAGGAGATTTTCATTAGTCGGCCAATAAAAGAAAATAAGGATAAATGGTTAAAAGCATAGGAGAAAAAAGCTTGATGTGAAATTTACTACCTTAGGGGGAAAGAGAGAGTGAGAGAAACCAAATATCATGTTAATAAATGTAATAAGAAATCAGAAGGATAAAAGAGGGATACTATTACAAAAGTAGGAAATAGTGATTCAAAGAAAATAGAAGAGGAGTTTCTTCATTACTGCTCTGTACTGTATCATACAGAAGTTAATAATTGGTCTGACTTATTCAAAACATACCTGTTCCCTTTCCCTGTGCATTCTTGACCCAAAAGGTAACTGCTAGATTCCCCAATAACACTTGAATAAAAAACAGCTGTTAAAAAAGTGGAATATATCACCAGACTCAGACCAAATAAAAAAATTCATTGATTTGCCAATAAAGGTTTCACTCCTAAAATATTTTGATAATTTTTCTGGCTAACACAGTACAATACTATTTTTGGCTTGCCTTCCAAGGAATTATGGTTTTGGAGCTAAAAGGAGCTGTTCATTGTACATTCAAATAAAATGTTTAACCTCCCACGTGTCCTTTAAGTAGCTGTTTGCCTCCTTCGTTGAGACTGTACTACAACATGTAAGAACATTAGTTATATAGTTATTTATTACCACCCAAGTAATTGTCAGAAACACTGGTTCTGTGTTATTAACTAGCCTATTACCCTGGAAATGAGAGCACTGACCTTTCTGTCAGAACAATTTGGGATTGAAAGGATAAAGAACTTTCTTTTTATATAATAATGCTTGATATAAAGTAATTATCTTTTTACTCTCCTTAAGTAGAGTTTTATTTCTTTTTGCTTTTTTATAAACAAGTCAATAAATAATATACTATAATAACAGATATTCACCACTTTATTTGCCCTCCCTCCACGGATCTGGAAAACTATTTAAGTATAATTATTGCCATTTTTTTCAATTTTTTTTTTATCTGTAAACTGCATGTCATTGAGCTGGAGGAGCTGCTCTGGGCTTAAAGGGGTATTCAATGGAAATACACTATACATATATATATATATATATATATATATATATATACACACGCACACACACACACACACATATATATATATATATATATATATATATATACACACATATAAATATATATAGATAGATAGATAGATAGCTCCAAAGCCATCATAGTATCTGGATATGTTCCCTGTAAACCACCCTGCCATATGTGCATGGCTCCTTTGGCCTCTGTTGTCTTCTCTGGCTGCTTGATATTCTTTGCTATCCTTCTCTCCCCTTGCCTACATTTCCCAGGAATCATAGCAGTTCTTCTCTGCTGTCCAACTGACTCTCAGAGAGCAGCCCCCACCCTTCTGCACTGAGCAGCATGGAGAGGTTCCGTGTCTGATTGGCTGAGGCTGCACACACCTCCCAGTTCTCAGCACTAAAGAGAGCCTGACTCATCAGTGCAGGGCAGAAACCATGTGGTCTGTGTCTCTCAGGAGGGTGGAGGCTGCTTTCGGAGAAGGACAGAGACAGAGTGGATGGCTGGATGATGTACGGTAATTCCCTCACTTCATGCATGCATTGTGACAACCAAAGAAGAGAAAGTGCTCTATATAGCTAATGAATGATATTTCGACAAATAAATTAAATAGATTGATGAGAGGGAAAGAATGGGCTATGGGTTAAGTTCCCCCAGAGTACCCCTTTAAGAGTCCAGTAGGTAGTCAAAATTAGTGATTGGCAGGTATTTGTAAAAAAAAAAAACAATCATAAAGGAAAAGCTGTCAATAACTTATTAGGACCACCCACTGAACTCCAAGGCCCAGAATGAATTAAAGTTTAGATAAATTAAATACTAGTTCTACTGAATCTTTTCCCATAAAACTATATCTATCTGCACATCTCCACCTGCCCTATTACATGCTGTCTACAGATAATACTGCATTTTTAAGATGACAGGTTCCTTTTTAATATTTCAATGGTTGATTTTTTCACTTTAAGGTCCATAAAAGTAGCAACTAATCTTTCTTGTACAACTTTCTGTGATTGGGCCTGCTATTTAAACTATAAAGTGTTGTCTTTCACACCATCTGGAAACTAAAATACAATACTTTTGCTAGGCTTGATAGCACAACAGTAATTACTAGAAGCCAATGAGATATTAGGGATATACACATTGTAGTTGCTCTTTGATATCTAAAAGTACTGTGCTCTTTGATTTATAAGGAGCACTTTTTTAGACTTAAAAGTCCCGAGTGACCAGTACAATTTCCACTATCACCATGTCCTCAATGATCAGGCAGGGAGCTCATACAGCACTCTACCAGATTATTTAGCTGTCAAAAGGCGTTTCTGGTAATGTGGTGATGTTGTGTTCCTGGCTATGTGATCCAGCATGAGTGGATGCTATTGTGTTCAGGGAGCCATGGCTCATAGTGAGCTAAAGGGTAGGCAAGAGACTACACAATAGAATGCTGGTGGCTATGCTGTAGAGTTCTGTTTAGCAATCTGAAAGCTATTCACAGTGTAGTAGGCGAGGTGAGAACCATGACACAAATGATTCAGGACATGCCCCTTACCTGCAAATTTACAGCCACAGCCAGAGGCGTAACATGTAGCTTTTGGGTACTAACACAAAATTTGAAACAGGGCACCATGTGCCATTTACAATACTGATATTTTATGGGGCAGAGGTATCTTTGGGGCCTCCTTAGGCACCAGGGTCCCAGAGCGATTCAAAACTCAGCACCCCCTATAGTCACACCCCTGGCCACAGAGGCTCATAATGTTGTAGATTTGGGACTGATTTCACCACTTTTATGTGCATAGGGGGTGAGATCCACTATAATTTTGCAACAAAATCTGCATGTAACACATGTTTTTTTGCTGGGCATTTGGGACAGATTTGTATGCAGGGCTCAAGTCCTGCAGGAACCCATGGGAACGGAGTTCCTGCACTTTTTCCACAGCAGGAACGCAGTTCCCATTAGCAGGAGTTCTGCAGGACCAGCCCTTAAAGGGGTACTTCGGCCCTAGACATCTTATCCCCTATCCAAAGTATAGGGGATAAGATGTCAGATCATGGGGCTCCGTGCTGGATGACTGGTGATGCGGGGCAGAGGCTTGTGATGTCACAGTAATGCCCCCTCAATGCAAGTCTATGGGAGTGGGCGTGACAGCCGTCAGGCCCCCTCCCATAGACTTGCATTGAGGGGCCATGACCATGACGTCACGAACCTCCGGCGCTGCACCCAATGCTCTAAACGAATGCCGGGTGCAGCAGGGAGAACGTGGGGGTCCCCAGCGTTGGGACCCCCGGGATCAGACACCATATCCCCAATTCTTTGGATAGGGGATAAGATGTCTAGCACCCCTTTAACTGGAAATTTTGGGGGAACAGTTCCCACACTTTTTTTCCCAGGACTTGACCCCTGTTTGTATGTAAATGAAGACGTCATTTCATTGCTCCTAGAGCAGCATTTGCAGCATTTGCACAACAATTCAATTTAATCTGCACAAACTTTATGTTAGTATATTGATGCACTGCCTTATGTAATGCAATGGCTGACAGTATATTGGGTGGAGTATTTATGGATTATCCTTCATTACATCATAGTGTAAAAAGGTTACATTTTAGGGGTAGAAGAGGGATAGGGTTGTTTGGCCTTTGGGCTTTGGACTCCTGTTTAGACTCCTGGGAGAAGATTTATCAAAACCTATGTAGAGGACAATTTGACCAGTTGCCCATGGCAACCAATCAGATTACTTCCTTCATTTTTAAGAAGACCTCAAAGAAATAAAAGAAGCAATTGTCACGATGCCGGCTGGCAGGTAGTGGACCCTCTGTGCCAGAGAGGGATTGGCGTGGACCGTGCTAGTGGACCGGTTCTAAGCCACTACTGGTTTTCACCAGAGCCCGCCGCAAAGCGGGATGGTCTTGCTGCGGCGGTAGTGACCAGGTCGTATCCACTAGCAACGGCTCACCTCTCTGGCTGCTGAAGATAGGCGCGGTACAAGGGAGTAGGCAGAAGCAAGGTCGGACGTAGCAGAAGGTCGGGGCAGGCAGCAAGGATCGTAGTCAGGGGCAAAGGCAGAAGATCTGGAAACACTGGCAAGGAACACACAAGGAACGCTTTCACTGGCACTAAGGCAACAAGATCCGGCAAGGGAGTGCAAGGGAAGTGAGGTAATATAGGGAAGTGCACAGGTGAAAACCCTAATTGGAACCACTGCGCCAATCAGCGGCGCAGTGGCCCTTTAAATCGCAGAGACCCGGCGCGCGCGCGCCCTAGGGAGCGGGGCCGCGCGCGCCGGGACAGAACAGACGGGGAGCGAGTCAGGTAGGGGAGCCGGGGTGCGCATCGCGAGCGGGCGCTACCCGCATCGCGAATCGCATCCCGGCTGGCAGCAGGATCGCAGCGCCCCGGGTCAGAGGACGTGACCGGAGCGCTGCAGCGGAGGGAGTGAAGCGAGCGCTCCGGGGAGGAGCGGGGACCCGGAGCGCTCGGCGTAACAGTACCCCCCCCCTTGGGTCTCCCCCTCTTCTTGGAGCCTGAGAACCTGAGGAGCAGACTTTTGTCAAGGATGTTGTCCTCAGGTTCCCAGGATCTCTCTTCAGGGCCACAACCCTCCCAGTCTACTAAAAAAAAATTTTTCCCTCTGACCTTTTTGGCAGCCAAAATTTCCTTGACCGAGAAGACGTCCGAGGAGCCGGAAACAGGAGTGGGAGGAACAGATTTGGGAGAAAAACGGTTGAGGATGAGTGGTTTGAGAAGAGAGACGTGAAAGGCATTAGGGATACGAAGAGAAGGAGGAAGAAGAAGTTTATAAGAGACAGGATTAATTTGACACAAAATTTTGAAAGGACCAAGATAGCGTGGTCCCAACTTGTAGCTAGGGACACGGAAGCGGACATATTTAGCGGAGAGCCATACCTTGTCTCCAGGGGAAAAAACGGGGGGAGCTCTTCTTTTCTTATCCGCGAACCTCTTCATGCGTGAAGAAGCCTGTAAGAGAGAATTTTGGGTCTCTCTCCATATAATGGAAAGGTCACGAGAAATTTCATCCACAGCGGGCAGACCAGAGGGCAAGGGGGTAGGGAGGGGGGGAAGAGGGTGACGGCCGTACACCACGAAAAATGGGGATTTGGAGGAAGATTCAGAGACCCTGAAGTTATACGAGAATTCGGCCCATGGAAGGAGATCTGCCCAGTCATCCTGGCGGGAGGAAACAAAATGTCGCAAATAATCACCCAGGATCTGGTTAATTCTTTCTACTTGTCCATTGGACTGGGGATGATATGCAGAGGAAAAATTTAATTTAATCTTGAGTTGTTTACAGAGAGCTCTCCAGAATTTAGACACGAATTGGACCCCTCTATCCGAGACAATCTGCGTAGGCAACCCGTGAAGACGAAAAATGTGTACAAAAAATTGTTTAGCCAACTGAGGCGCAGAAGGAAGACCAGGAAGAGGGATGAAATGTGCCATTTTGGAGAATCGATCAACGACCACCCAAATAACGGTGTTGCCACGGGAAGGGGGTAAATCAGTAATAAAATCCATACCAATCAGAGACCAAGGCTGTTCGGGGACAGGCAGAGGATGAAGAAAACCAGCGGGCTTCTGGCGAGGAGTCTTATCCCGGGCACAGATAGTGCAGGCTCGCACAAAGTCCCCAACATCCGTCTCCAGAGTCGGCCACCAATAGAAGCGGGAGATGAGTTGCACAGATTTCTTGATGCCCGCATGACCTGCGAGATGGGAGGAGTGACCCCATTTGAGGATTCCGAGGCGTTGGCGTGGAGAAACAAAGGTCTTTCCTGGAGGAGTCTGCCTGATGGAGGCAGGAGAAATGGAGATCAGGCAGTCAGGTGGAATGATGTGTTGCGGAGGGAGATCAACTTCTGAGGCATCCGAGGAACGAGAGAGAGCATCGGCCCTAATGTTCTTATCGGCAGGACGAAAGTGAATCTCAAAATTAAATCGGGCAAAGAACAGAGACCACCGGGCCTGGCGAGGATTCAGCCGTTGGGCCGACTGGAGGTAGGAGAGGTTCTTGTGGTCGGTGTAGATAATAACAGGAAATCTTGATCCCTCCAGCAGATGCCTCCATTCCTCAAGTGCTAATTTAATGGCTAGAAGCTCTCGATCCCCGATGGAGTAGTTCCTCTCCGCTGGAGAGAAGGTCCTAGAGAAAAAACCACAAGTGACAGCATGCCCGGAAGAATTTTTTTGTAGAAGAACAGCTCCAGCTCCTACTGAGGAGGCATCAACCTCCAATAGGAAGGGTTTGGAAGGGTCAGGTCTGGAGAGCACGGGAGCCGAAGAAAAGGCAGACTTGAGTCGTTTAAAGGAGTCTTCTGCTTGAGGAGGCCAGGACTTGGGATCAGCATTTTTTTTTGGTTAAAGCCACGATAGGAGCCACAATGGTAGAAAAATGTGGAATAAATTGCCTGTAATAATTGGCGAACCCCAAAAAGCGTTGGATAGCACGGAGTCCGGAGGGGCGTGGCCAATTTAAGACGGCAGAGAGTTTGTCTGGATCCATCTGTAGTCCCTGGCCAGAGACCAAATATCCTAGAAAAGGAAGAGATTGGCATTCAAACAGACATTTCTCAATTTTGGCATAGAGTTGGTTGTCACGAAGTCTCTGAAGAACCATACGGACATGCTGGCGGTGTTCTTCTAGATTGGCAGAAAAAATTAGGATATCGTCCAGATATACCACAACACAGGAGTATAACAGATCACGAAAAATTTCATTGACAAAGTCTTGGAAGACGGCAGGGGCATTGCACAGTCCAAAGGGCATGACCAGATACTCAAAGTGTCCATCTCTGGTGTTAAATGCCGTTTTCCACTCGTCCCCCTCTCTGATGCGGATGAGGTTATAGGCGCCTCTTAAGTCCAATTTAGTGAAGATGTGGGCACCTTGGAGGCGATCAAAGAGTTCAGAGATGAGGGGTAAGGGGTAGCGGTTCTTAACCGTGATTTTATTAAGACCGCGGTAGTCAATGCAAGGACGTAGGGAGCCATCTTTTTTGGACACAAAGAAAAATCCGGCTCCGGCAGGAGAGGAGGATTTACGGATAAAGCCCTTTTTTAGATTCTCCTGGACGTATTCGGACATGGCAAGAGTCTCTGGGGCAGAGAGAGGATAAATTCTGCCCCGGGGTGGAGTAGTACCCGGGAGGAGGTCGATAGGGCAATCATAAGGCCTGTGAGGAGGTAGAGTCTCAGCTTGTTTTTTGCAGAAAACATCCGCGAAGTCCATATAGGCCTTAGGGAGACCGGTTACTGGAGGAACCACAGAGTTACGGCAAGGGTTACTGGGAACCGGTTTTAGACAGTTCTTGGAACAAGAGGACCCCCAACTCTTGATCTCCCCAGTGGACCAATCCAGGGTTGGGGAATGAAGTTGAAGCCAGGGAAGTCCAAGGAGAATCTCCGAGGTGCAATTGGGAAGGACCAAAAGTTCAATCCTCTCATGATGAGATCCGATGCTCATAAGAAGGGGCTCCGTGCGGAAACGTATGGTACAGTCCAATCTTTCATTATTTACACAATTGATGTAGAGGGGTCTGGCGAGACTGGTCACTGGGATGTTGAACCTGTTGACGAGAGAGGCCAAAATAAAATTTCCTGCAGATCCAGAGTCCAAGAAGGCCACTGTAGAGAAGGAGAAGGCAGAGGCAGACATCCGCACAGGCACAGTAAGACGTGGAGAAGCAGAGTAGACATCAAGGACTGTCTCACCTTTGTGCGGAGTCAGCGTACGTCTTTCCAGGCGGGGAGGACGGATAGGACAATCCCTCAGGAAGTGTTCGGTACTAGCACAGTACAGGCAGAGGTTCTCCATACGGCGTCGTGTCCTCTCTTGAGGTGTCAGGCGAGACCGGTCGACCTGCATAGCCTCCACGGCGGGAGGCACAGGAACAGATTGCAGGGGACCAGAGGAGAGAGGAGCCGAGGAGACGAAACGCCTCGTGCGAACAGAGTCCATATCTTGGCGGAGTTCCTGACGCCTTTCAGAAAAACGCATGTCAATGCGAGTGGCTAGGTGAATAAGTTCATGTAGATTAGCAGGAATTTCTCGTGCGGCCAGAACATCTTTAATGTTGCTGGATAGGCCTTTTTTGAAGGTCGCGCAGAGGGCCTCATTATTCCAGGACAATTCTGAAGCAAGTGTACGGAATTGTACGGCATACTCGCCAACGGAAGAATTACCCTGGACCAGGTTCAACAGGGCAGTCTCAGCAGAAGAGGCTCGGGCAGGTTCCTCAAAGACACTTCGGATTTCCGAGAAGAAGGAGTGTACAGAGGCAGTGACGGGGTCATTGCGGTCCCAGAGCGGTGTGGCCCATGACAGGGCTTTTCCGGACAGAAGACTGACTACGAAAGCCACCTTAGACCTTTCAGTGGGAAACAGGTCCGACATCATCTCCAGATGCAGGGAACATTGGGAAAGAAAGCCACGGCAAAACTTAGAGTCCCCATCAAATTTATCCGGCAAGGATAAGCGTATCCCAGGAGCGGCCACTCGCTGCGGAGGAGGTGCAGGAGCTGGCGGAGGAGATGACTGCTGAAGCTGTGGTAGCAACTGTTGTAGCATAACGGTCAGTTGAGACAGTTGTTGGCCTTGTTGCGCTATCTGTTGTGACTGCTGGGCGACCACCGTGGTGAGGTCAGCGACAACTGGCAGAGGAACTTCAGCGGGATCCATGGCCGGATCTACTGTCACGATGCCGGCTGGCAGGTAGTGGACCCTCTGTGCCAGAGAGGGATTGGCGTGGACCGTGCTAGTGGACCGGTTCTAAGCCACTACTGGTTTTCACCAGAGCCCGCCGCAAAGCGGGATGGTCTTGCTGCGGCGGTAGTGACCAGGTCGTATCCACTAGCAACGGCTCACCTCTCTGGCTGCTGAAGATAGGCGCGGTACAAGGGAGTAGGCAGAAGCAAGGTCGGACGTAGCAGAAGGTCGGGGCAGGCAGCAAGGATCGTAGTCAGGGGCAAAGGCAGAAGATCTGGAAACACTGGCAAGGAACACACAAGGAACGCTTTCACTGGCACTAAGGCAACAAGATCCGGCAAGGGAGTGCAAGGGAAGTGAGGTAATATAGGGAAGTGCACAGGTGAAAACCCTAATTGGAACCACTGCGCCAATCAGCGGCGCAGTGGCCCTTTAAATCGCAGAGACCCGGCGGGACCGCGCGCGCCGGGACAGAACAGACGGGGAGCGAGTCAGGTAGGGGAGCCGGGGTGCGCATCGCGAGCGGGCGCTACCCGCATCGCGAATCGCATCCCGGCTGGCAGCAGGATCGCAGCGCCCCGGGTCAGAGGACGTGACCGGAGCGCTGCAGCGGAGGGAGTGAAGCGAGCGCTCCGGGGAGGAGCGGGGACCCGGAGCGCTCGGCGTAACAGCAATGTTGCCATAGGCATCTGGTTTAGCTTTCTCTCTACACATGTTTTGATAAATTATCACTCATTCATATTTTGCGCCTAGAGTCGGGATTGGCCGGATGGTGGCAGCCAATCCCCGCTCTCAGAGGAAATATGAATGAGTGAGTGGCCGGCCGGAGTACAGAGCAGAGATGCGAGCGCAGGAGAAAGCCGCTCCGCATCTCAGGGATGAAGGATGATCGCAGCGGGTGTCAGGAGTGACACCCACTGTGATCTGTTATTATTGTAGGTACTACTGCTCCCAACATGGAGAACACTCTGCTCCATGCTGGGAGCTGTTGTACCTGCATTAATAGACAGATCGTAGCGAGTGTCACTCCTGACACCCGCTGTGATCCTCCTGTATAATGTACAGATGCAGCCGGCCACTCTTCTATGGTCCTCTGCACTGACGTATATATACACCTATTCATATTTCCCACAGAGTGTTGTGATTGGCTGGAACCATCTGGCCAATCACAGCTCTCTGCAGGAAATATGAATATGTGTATATATACGGCAGTGCAGGGGACCATAGAAGAGCGGCCGGCCGCATCTATACATTATACAGGAGGATAACGTATGTCAGAAGTGTCAGACGTTACACAGGCAACCTGTCAATTAGTACATGTACTACTACTCCCATTATGGAACAGTGTGTTCCATGCTGGGAGTAGTAGTACTACCTAAAAAAAAATAAAAAAAAGTGAAAAACTCACACACACTACATTTTTATTAGGCCTCTTTCACACTATAGATCAGTGTTTCCCAAGCGCGGTCCTCAAGCACCCCCAACAGGTCATCTTTTCTGGATTTGCTTAGTCCTTCACAGGTGATATAACTATGGTGATGCCTGATTCACTGACCATAATCATATCACCTGTGAAAGACTAAGGAAATCCAGAAAACATGACCTGTTGTGCTTGAGGACCGCGTTTGGGAAACACTGCTATAGATTATTCATCTGTTATTAAACATCCGTTTTCTGTATTGTATAATTAAAGAACGGATGTATAATAACGAATGAAATAACGGGTGCTAAAGGCTGAATAACATCTGTCAAAATAACAGGCATATTTATCTGTTAAGACCCGTTATAACATCCGTCATGTACCGTTATTTTATGGCCGTTTTAACACCTCTGCCTGTAGACTCCCGGGACTACTTCTACTCCAATCATGCCGGGCTGCGGGAGTCTGCTGGTGGCTGGGGAGGCTACATTAGTGTTTGTACCACTACCCCTATCATGGAACAGACTCTGTTCCCTGATGGGAGTTGTAGTACAGGGGCTGAGGGATTGATCGCACCAGGTCTCACTTCTGAGACCAGATGCGATCAGAAGTTATTAAACAGGGGAGCGGGCGGCATGCTCCACTCCCCTGCGATGTACGATGTATTTTTACTTTCACTTTTAAATTCCCTGCCGGAAGCCCTGAATGGCCGGTACGGAGGAGCCATTCAGGGCTCCTGACGGGGTTTTAAAACTTACAGTGTGCCTAATTAATGTATAATCACATTCCCCCTGTTTTAAGAATATTCATTTTATTCCCCCTATGTGTATATGTATGATTCCCCCCCCCCCCCCCCTGTCTGCTGCCCGGTCATCTTCTAGTGCTGTCACAGCGAACAGCAGGGACATGCCATTCCCTTCCCTGCTACTCATCTCTGTACTTGACAGGGATGAGCAGCGGAGAATGGAGGAACCTGTCTCCCCTGTGCGCTGCTTCATTCATTCACCGCCGCCGCTGCTGGTTCCAAGCACGTCCCGTACGGAGAGGAGCAGTGGGGAATAGACTGACATGTCCCCGCTGTGCGCTCTGATTGCGCTAGGAGCAGGGCAGCAGTGGGGACATGTTGGGCGGCGGTGGGGAATTAATGAATGAACCAGTGCACAGGTGGGGACAGGTCAGGTACTGGCGGCGGCGGGGAATGGAGCACTATAACAGTACACAGGGGAGACAGGTCCCTCCATTCTCTGCTGCTCCTCTGTGTCAGATACGGAGATGATCAGCAGGGAATGGAATGGCATGTCCCTGCTGTGCGCTGTGAGAGCGCTAGAAGATGACCGGGCAGCAGGCAGGAAATAAAATGAATATACTTAAGTCAGGGGGAATGTGATTATATAGTAGTTAGGCACACTATAAATTTAAAAATCCTGTTGGGAGCCCAGAATGGCTCCTCCATACCAGCCATTCAGGGCTCCCGGCTGGGAATTTAAAAAAGAAAGTAAAAATACATCGTACATCACAGGGGAGTGGAGCATAATAACTTCTAATCGCATCGGGTCTCAGAAGTGATACCCGGTGCGATCAATCCCTCAGCCCCTGTACTACAACTACCATCATGGAATAGAGTCTGTTCCATGATAGGGGTTGTAGTACAAACACTAATGTAGCTTCCCCAGCCACCGGCAGATTCCCACAGCCAGGGAACCACTACTCCCATCATGAAAAGAAGTCTGTTCCATGATGGGAGTAGTAGTAATCCCGGCTGTGGAAGTCTGACGACTGATACTAACAGATGAAAAATTGATGCAAATGGATGCCACTAAATGGCATCCCTTTGCATCAGTTTGCATCTGTTATTAGAATGGTCTTAGGAGGCAATAATGGAGAGAATATGAACTTTATCGATCCAAAAAAATTATGGAGATACCTTTTTTAATAAAATTTCGTAGGGTGACATAAAAAATTTAATTAAAAAAGATACAGTAGTGATAGAAAAAATTGTATTTAATGAAATGTATCTTTATTATAACAAAATTTTAACTCATTTTTAAATAGGGATCAATTTATGTGGGCGGGCAGGACACTAAAAATGTCTCCGACAATAATAAAAATGTAATGTGTGCGTGTTTCTCACTTTAAAAATTTATTTTTAGGTATTACTACTACTCCCAGAATGGAGTATATATACACCTATTCATATTTCCCGCAGAGAGCTGTGATATGCCAGATGGTTCCAGCCACTTACAGCTCTCTGCAGGAAATATGAATAATAGGTATATATATCCGGCATATACTCATACTACAGTGGGACCAGAGAAGAGCTATACATCTATACATTATACAGGATGATCGCATTGGGTGTCAGATCGCTGCGATCTGTCTATTATTGCAGGTACTACTGGTAACAGTATGGAGCAGAGTGTCCTCCATGTTGGGAGCAGTAGTACCTGCAGTTGAGGACAGATCCCAGCAAGTGTCACTCCTGACACCCGATGCGACCGTCCTATCTATTGCAGAGATGCGAGCTCAGGAGAAAGCTGCTCACATCTATACAGGACGATTGCAGGGGTGTCATTAACTTAGAATCAAGATGAAGTTCGGATTCGGTCCGAATCAAATTTTTCATGAAATTCGGAACAAATTCGACTTTGTCAGATTCAATTTGCTCATCTCTACTGATCTCTTTTCTGGGACTATAGAGTACCTTTATGTTAAAATTGCAGTTTAATAGTTGCAGCGTGATGTCTGTGCAATGAGGCACAAGTCCAATGTAATCATGAGCTGTGCGCTTCCCTGCCCTCGCACCAATGATTGACAGCTAGAACTGTGCATAAGGAGAACACTGCCAGTCAGTGGTGAGAGGAACATCAGCACATGAATACATGGGACATCAAACTAAGTTTACCAAAAAATACAAAACAGACGCACAGCGTGTCTATGACTACTTTATGCAGCCTCGTGTAGGGAGGCAAGATGAGGTGGCAAGTTTCTACCAACTGAAATCCAATAACTGAGGGAAATGTAATGAACCTTATATGGGGATATCTGGCTCAATAACTTTCATACAGATATATGTGTTAATAATGTTTTATAATGTTAAAGTGGTATTCCGGAATTTTGTATTTGACTATGCAACAGGAGCTGTAGAGTTTGAGTTAGGAATGCATAGAGAAGGGGGTAAACGAAATTTGTATGAAACATCATAAATTTTTTGTAAGACCTCGAATGGACCCAGGAAACGAGGCCAGAGATAATGATTGCCGAGTCTGTCGCCAAATGGAGGAGAAATCTCGGACAAGTTCATCTACAGCTGGGACACTGGAAGAAACTGGAACATAAAGAGGAGACCAAGGATGATGACCAAAAGCGATAAAAAAAAATGGAGATGTCTTCGTGAACTCAGAGTCTTTTTGTTTGTAGGAAAATTCGGCCCAGGAAAGAAGATCAACCCAGTCGTCCTGACGAGCTGAAACAAAATGGCGTAAATAAGTCTCCAAAATTAGATTTACCCTTTCCACCTGGCCATTGGACTGGGGGGTGGTAGGCAGAGGAGAAATCCAAACTGATGCCAAGGCAGGAACAGAGCGCTCGCCAGAATTTGGACACAAACTGAACTCTGCGATCCAAGACAATATTTTCTGGAAGACCATGAAGACGGAAGACATGAAGTAAGAAGTGCTTTGCCAGTTGTGGAGCTGATGGGAGATTGGGGAGAGGAATAAAATGAGCCGACCAACCACAACCCAGATGACTGTTGTTATTATGTGATGGTGGAAGATCGGTAATAAAATTCATAGCAATGTGAGTCCATGGAGTCTCAGGAATGGGCAAAGGCTGCAAGGGTCCTGCATTTCTCTGTTGAGGGGTCTTGGCTCGAGCACAAGTGGCACAGCAATGCACAAATTCCGAGACATTGTGTTCCAGACCCGGCCACCAATAGTGCCGGGAGATTAGAAGAAGAGTCTTGCCTATTCCAGGATGGCCAGCCAATAAGGAAGAATGACCCCAGCTCTGATATTTTTGTTAGCAGGGCAGAAATGAATGAAAAAATTTAACTGGGAAAAGAACAAAGACCACCTTGCCTGACAAGGGTTCAAAGTTGAGCAGACTGAAGGTACAGGAGATTCTTGTGGTCAGAATATATACTGATCGGATGAGGAGATCCTTCCAACAAATGTCGCCACTCCTCTAAGGTGAGTTTCATAGCAAGCAGTTTACGATCTACGATGGAGTAGTTTCTTTCCGCTGGCAAGAAGGTTTTAGAAAAGAATCCACAGGTCACAGTCTTACCCTTGGCGCTTTTCTGGGTAAGAATGGCACCCGCTCCAACAGAGGAAGCGTCAACCTCCAAGGCAAAAGGTTTTCCTGGATCAGGTCTTGATAGCACGGGGGCTGAAGCAAAGGCAGACTTTAGGCTGGAGAAAGCCTCTTCGGCCTCAGGAGACCACAACTTAGGGTTAGCATTCATAGTCAGTAGGGAAGCAGAAGGTCAATAAGTAGGCGGCTAGGAACACGGTCAGGTCACAGAATGTAAGGTCTGGTACACAGCAAGGAACACTAAAGACTGCTTTGTCTAAGGTGCTAGGGCAAACAAAGATCCGGCAGAGAGTGGGGAGAGGTGCAGAAACTTATAATGAATGTGCAGGTGTAAACATAATTACGGGCGCACTGGCCCTTTAAATCTGAGAGCTCCGGTGCACGCGCCCTTGGAGGCGGGGACACGCGCACCGCAGCTGTGAGGAAACAGCAGGGGACAGAGGTGAGTGACGGGCTGGGATTTACATGCGGGTGCGTCCCGCAGTGCGAGTCCCAGCCTCGCTGGCCAGAGAAGGAGAGGGGACAGTGCGCTCACGGCCGGAATGTGCAGGATGTCACAATTTTATCACTAATAAGGTGTTCAGAGGGAGACTGTCTTTGCTTTAATAGGTTAAGCGACCGCTGGGTGGTTGATGATTCTGCAGTGCATTGCAACTGCTGGAGGCAACCTGATCAGAATACACTGATCTATAGCATTAAAGGGGTACTCCAGAGGAAAAAACATTTTTCAAATCAACTGGTGACAGAAATTTATACAGATTTGTAAATTACTTCTATTAAAAAATATTAATTATTCCAGTACTTATCATCTGCTGAATGTTCCATATGAAATTGCGTAGTTCTTTCCAGTCTGAACACAGTGCTCTCTGATGACACCTCTGTCAATGTAAAGAACTGTCCATGGCAGGATAGGTTTGCTATGGGAATTTGCTTCTGCTCTGTACAGTTCCTGACATGGACAGAGGTGTCAGCAGAGAGCACTGTGGTCAGACCAGAAAAAACTACACAACTTCCTTTGGAGCTGGTAAGCTTAGTATTTTATTTAAAAAAAATGTTATTCCTCCGGAGTACCCCTTTAAAATAATCCCAGGTGTGGTTTACTGGGTGGGGTGACTATTGTGTGGGAGGGGGAAAAGTGACCACACAATTACAAAAAATGAATTATGGGATTTGGAGTTTAACCCCTTAAGGACCAAGGACGTACCGGTACGTCCTTGGTCCTGCTCTCCTAATATAACGCGGGGTTACACAGCGTCATATCACGGCGGGCCCAGCGTCATAATAGCGCGCAGCGCCGATCGCACGCTATTAACCCTTTAGCCGTGCGCTCAGAGCTGAGCCGCGCGGCTAAAAGCGAAAGTGAAAGTTGCCGGCTAGCTCAGTCGGCTGTTCGGGATAGCCGCGGCTAATCGCGGCATCCCGAACAGCTTACAGGACAGCGGGAGGGCCCCTACCTGCCTCCTCGCTGTCCGATCACCGAATGACTGCTCAGTGCCTGAGATCCAGGCATGAGCAGTCATGCGGCAGAATCGTCGATCACTGGTTTCCTATGAGAAACCAGTGATCAATGATGAAGATCAGTGTGTGCAGTGTTATAGGTCCCTATGGGACCTATAACACTGCAAAAAAAAAAAGTGAAAAAAAAAAAGTGAATAAAGATCATTTAACTCCTCCCCTATTAAAAGTTTTAATCACCCCCCTTTTCCAATGAAAAAAAAAACACAGTGTAAATAAAAATAAAAATAAACATATATGATATCACCACGTGTGGAAATGTCCGAATTATAAAAATATGTCATTAATTAAACCGCTCGGTCAATGGCGTGCGCGCAAAAAAATTCCAGAGTCCAAAATAGTGCATTTTTGGTCACTTTTTATATCATTATATCAATAAGTCCTATCAATACAAAAATGGTACCGTTAAAAACTTCAGATCACGGCGCAAAAAATGAGCCCTCATACTGCCCCATACATGGAAAAATAAAAAAGTTATAGGGGTCAGAAGATGACAATTTTAAACGTATTAATTTTCCTGCATGTAGTTATGATTTTTTCCAGAAGTACGACAAATTCAAACCTATATAAGTAGGGTATCATTTTAATCGTATGGACCTACAGAATAAAGATAAGGTGTCATTTTTACCGTAGAAACGGAAGCCCCCAAAAGTTACAAAATGGCGTTTTTTTTTTCCATTTTGTTACACAATGATTTTTTTTTCCGTTTCACCGTAGATTTTTGGGCAAAATGACTGACGTCATTACAAAGTGGAGTTGGTGGCGCAAAAACTAAGCCATCATATGCATTTTTAGGTGCAAAATTTAAAGAGTTATGATTTTTTAAAGGCAAGGAGCAAAAAACGAAAATGCAAAAACTGAAAAAAACCCGGTCCTTAAGGGGTTAAGGCTACAAACTCAGACAGGAAATAGCCAGTTCACAAAAAGATAGCCTCAGCGTTATGGTAGACTCACAACATAGCTGTTTAGCCCCAAGACAACTACGAATCCTTCCTAAGCATGTCCATTACTGTCTTCCAGGTATGTACTAAAATCACCTTATGGTGAATGACCCCTTTAATTTGATCAGTAAAAGAACAAGGAGATATCGGAAGATAATGTGTGAACTACAATGTTCAGATTTATTTTGTACACAAGCATACATTTGAATACCCAGTGTTTAAAAACCACCAACAACCCAGGTTTTTTCTGTTACTCTATTGGTGTAGAACAGGGAAAAATTCAATTCCTAGATTGTTGGGGACAATTGCTCTACATGACCAACAGTAAACTGGTGTGCCATAAATATCTTTGATCACCTATCTTCTGGATAGATTAACCTCTGGGGTTCCTGAATCTCTTGGCAGAATAAACATTATTCTCCATTGGCTGCCCATTAAATGTCTATAGCATGGACAGATATAAAAGACTTTGGTGTGCTGCTATCTCTGTCAGTCCCGCAGATGGTGAATGGAGCAAGAGTGTTCATGCATGACCACAGTTGGGTCCCCTGTTACCTTGATCGTGGGGGTTCCAGTAGTTTAACCCCCAACAATTATACATTTATCCCTTAGAATAGATGGATAGATGATAAATGTTATTTGCTGCAAAACCTCTTTAAAGTGTGGCCTACTTGAAGGGTAAAATCTAAGCCACCAGTGGTCACCACGGTAGCTCAGTGGTTAGCACCCCAGCGCTGGTTTCCTGGATTCAATACCCACCAAGGGCTGCACTCCACATTCTGATAGGTGAACTATTGGCATATAATACTACAATTCTTCTACATTCTCCTGGAAATATATAGCTGATCAAATCTTTTTCGTGCAATAACAGCTCATCACTGAGGGCTCTAAGGGCAGGACTGTGGTGATAAGCAGATAGCCAAGAACCTTTTTGGGCCTTTTTTTTTAATTGATGGCCTATCCTCCGAATAGGCCACCAATATTTGATTGGCAGGGTGCCAATATACAGCGCCCTTGGTGGTCAGCCATTTGCCAGAGCTGCGGAACCTGCAATACACAGTGAATGAAGTGGCCATGTTGAATTATTGCAGCTCAGCAAGCAACCTTGGAAGTGAATAGGAGCTGAGCTGCAGTAACCCAGCACCACCACTCCACAATGTATGGAGCCATTTTCTTTCGGTTCCCTTCACTGTTTATTGCAGACATGGGGGATAAAAAAAAAAAAAAAAACTAAAAAGTATAAGCCACACAGGATGAAAAAGAAGCACGAGAGTATGGATGCACTGAAACTAATATTTAGTTTTGTCGCATTGCATGTTGTTTACTTTGACTATTAGAAACTGTAATCCCTCTCTCGTTCAAGCACTTGGCCCACATTTAACATGAGCAAACTATTTTAATTATTTTCAGCTGTTGGTAAAACATTTCTTCCTCTCCTCATTCATTCTGAGGTTGTCTTGTCCATATATTGTATCTACAGGCGTTATTATTGTAATTGCTAAAGCAGAAATCACAGCCGTCAGTGTAACAACCTTGTGCAAATATTTACCCACTGAACACATTAATAATGACAGTATCAAAGTTCTATCGTAAGTGCTAAAACATTCATGAGTTCGCATCCTTGACAGTGGCACAGTTCAGATATAATGCACATAATGCCAACACATAGAAAAGTGAACTCAGCCGACAGAGCTTATCTTATTAAAGGAGATATATCATGGGGAAAAACGTATTAACTATCCATAGGTTAGGCGAAAAGTTTTAGTTTGCGGAGGGTCCGACCGCTGGGACCCACTGCAATATCCTGTGTGGAGCCCTGCTATCCCCATGTGTGGAACATCATGACCCCCGCACAAAGCGGCGGACAAAATGTCTCCTCCATATCTCTCTATGGGGGGAGGGCGTTTGGCTATCTTCATGCACTCCCATGGAGATATATGTAGGGGGGGGCTTGGGGGCATGTTAGCTGCCGCTTCCTGCAATGGTCGTGACACACCGCTACCAGGTAAAGCTGGGGTCTTGTCAGGATCCGGGTACTGTGAGGATACTGGTGGTGGATCCTCTGTGTCAGTGGGGTGATGACGTGGGCCGTACCAGGGGAACGGAGTCTAAGGGGTTACTGGTATTCACCAGAGCCCGCCGCAAAGCGGGATGGACTTTCTGCGGCAGGTAACCCCCAGGTCGTTCCACCCGATAGCAACTCAACCCGGACTGACTGCTGAGATAAGCGCGGTACAAGGGATTAGGCAAGAGCAATGTCGGACGTAGCAGAAGGTCAGGGCAGGCAGCAAGGATCGTAGTCAGGGGCAACGGCAGGAGGTCTGGAACACTGGCTTGGGACATACAAGGAACGCTTTCACTGGCACAATGGCAACAAGATCCGGCGATGCTGGGAAGGGGAAGGGAGGTATTATAGGCATGGACACAGGTGAATTCACTAAATTGGGCCACACGCCAATCAGCGGCGCACTGGCCCTTTAAATCGTAGAGAGCCGGCGCGCGCGCGCCCTAGGGAGCGGGGTCGCGCGCGCCGGGACTGAACGGACAGGGAACGGATCCGGTAAGCAGGCTGGGATGCGAACCATGAGTCCCGCATCGCAGATCGCATCCCTGCTAGGGACACTATCGCAGCGCTCCCGGTCAGCGGGTCTGACCGGGGCGCTGCGAGCAGGTAAACGCTGCGAGCGCCCCGGGGAGGTGCGGGGACCCGGAGCGCTTGGCGTAACAGTACCCCCCCCCCCCCCCTTTGGTCTCCCCCTCTTTCTGGAACCCGAAAATTTATGAATGAGGTCCTTGTCGAGGATGTTATCCTCGGGTTCCCATGACCTCTCCTCAGGGCCGCAATTCTCCCAATCTACGAGAATTTTTTTTTTTACCTCTGACCGTCTTAGACGCGAGAATTTCTTTAACAGAGAAGACATCGGAGGAACCGGAGACAGGAGCAGGAGCGACAACCTTGGGAGAGAAGCATTTAAGGATAAGCGGTTTAAGGAGAGAAACATGAAAAGCGTTAGGAATGCGAAGAGAAGGGGGAAGAAGGAGTTTGTAGGAGACAGGATTGATTAAGCATTGATTTTAAAGGGTCCAAGATAACGTGGTCCAAGTTTATAACTGGGGACCGGAAGCGGATATACTTGGCGGAGAGCCACACTTTGTCTCCAGGAGCAAAGACAGGAGGAGTTCTTCTCTTTTTGTCGGCATGCTTCTTCATCCGGGATGAGGCCTGTAAGAGGGATTTTTGAGTCTCCTTCCAGATGGTGGAGAAGTCCCGGGTAACTTCGTCAACAGCAGGCAGACCAGAAGGGGTGGGAGTGGGGAGGGGGGGAAGAGGGTGACGACTGTACACCACAAAGAATGGGGATTTGGCGGAGGATTCAGAGTCTTTGAAATTGTACGAGAATTCAGCCCAGGGTAGGAGATCGACCCAATCATCCTGGCGGGAGGAAACAAAATGTTGCAAATAGTCACCAAGGACCTGATTAACTCTCTCTACTTGCCCATTGGATTGGGGATGATAGGAAGACGAGAAATGTAATTTGATTTTTAGTTGATTACAGAGAGCTCTCCAGAATTTCGATAAAAATTGAACGCCTCTATCCGAGACGATATGCGTGGGAAGCCCGTGAAGGCGAAAAATGTGCACAAAAAATTGTTTCGCCAACTGTGGCGCAGAAGGAAGGCCTGGAAGTGGAATAAAGTGTGCCATCTTGGAGAAACGATCAACGACCACCCAAATGACTGTGTTGCCATGGGATAAAGGCAGGTCCATTATAAAATCCATGGCAATCTGAGACCATGGTAGCTCAGGGACAGGCAGAGGATGAAGGAGGCCGGCAGGCTTCTGGCGAGGAGTCTTGTCCCGGGCACAGACTGTACAGGCCCGAACGAAATCAGCGACATCTGCTTCCAGGGTAGGCCACCAATATAAACGGGAGATGAGTTGGATGGACTTCTTGACGCCAGCATGGCCGGCGAGGTGCGAGGAATGTCCCCACCTGAGGATCTTGAGGCGCTGGCGTGGGGGAACAAAAGTCTTTCCAGGAGGTGTTTGTCTGATAGAAGCTGGAGAAGAAGAGATCAGACACTCAGGAGGAACAATGTGTTGCAGGGGGGCTTCCGTTTCGGAAGCATCAGAGGAACAAGAAAGGGCGTCAGCCCAGATGTTTTTGTCAGCAGGTCGAAAATGAATCTCAAAGTTAAAACGGGCAAAAAACAACGACCACCTAGCCTGGCGTGGGTTCAACCGTTGGGCAGACTGAAGATACGAGAGATTCTTGTGATCCATGAAGATGACAATTGGGTATTTGGAACCTTCCAGCAGGTGCAGACAGGGAACGGATCCGGTAAGCAGGCTGGGATGCGAACCGCGAGCGGGCGTGTCCCGCATTGCGGATCGCATCCCTGCTAGGGACACTATCGCAGCGCTCCCGGTCAGCGGGTCTGACCGGGCGCTGCGAGCAGGTAAACGCTGCGAGCGCTCCGGGGAGGAGTGGGGACCCGGAGCGCTCGGCGTAACAGGTCTCATACAAGAGACAGCAGACCCAGCAGTCGGACACCCCCCCTCCATGACTGCTGGGTGGAGAGGTCCTGAATAAAGAATAACCTTTTATCCATACTTTGGTGGTGAGTGCCTTCTGAAACCTTCGTGTTGTATGATAATCCACATAATGATATAATAGCACTGTAATATTATTGTTTATCAAACTAAATAAATGGCTCCAATAAAGGGGATAATGCAAAAGGCAAGGATGCTTACACTTTCTGGAGTGATGGTCTAATGCAAATCTACTGATCATTCCCAATAGAAAAGTAGTTGGAAGCGCCGTAAATAAAAATCTCACTAAACAAAGTGTGGTCATGAAAACACAAAATAAGACACTCAATACAGGGCTCTTAAAGGAGTACTCCAGCGCAACATAACTTATCCCCTATCCAAAAGGTAAGGGGATAAGTTATAGATCGCGGGGGTCTGAGCACTGGGGCCCCTGGGATCTCCTGGACGGGGCTGCGGCAGTCTGCAGGAAGTGCAGCGTCGTCCCCAGCAGAAAGCGGCGGCAGACATGCCCCCTCTATGTATCTCTATGGGGTACATGTAGGGGGCGTGTCCACCATCACGTCATGCGGGGAAAGAATGCCCCCTTTCCAGCGTACTGCCACGGCCCCATCCGGGACATCCCGGGGAGCCCCAACGCTAGGGGATAAGTTATGTTGCGCTGCAGATATCCTTTAATGTATTCTAAATATATTGGTAAGTGGCCACCATATAAACTTAAGGTTACAAAGTAATTTTTAGGAAGTAATTTTGATCCCATGGCATCTCAGTTTTCTCATGGGGGGGGGGGGAATAAAAATATAATTCATTACGAAGCTTGGCTGAACTTAGAGTTTTAAGCACTTAGGACATTTATCATTGTCTTTAGACTGCTTTTGTGTGTTGAAAAGGGGGGGGAAAGGCGCAAGCAGAGTTTATTTGGGCCATATATTTTCTGAACACTGGCTACCACACTCAGCAAAGTTTTCTGAACTGCCCTGCCTGCCCTAACAGGATATAACACAGTAGTAGCAGTGGGCAGCAAGGGCTAAAATTGTCAGGGCAGGCTCTACAGTATGGCAGACTGCTGAGCAGAGGTTGTGACTTACCATGTAATACCACTATTTAAGGGCCAATTAATATCACCACATGGTGACCACATATTACTTCTACATACTTTCTGAATAATAGCACTGTACAAAAACCAATATTACACCCATACCATGAGCATATAGTGGTAAACACCAGTTCTACACAGGTTCAGCAGACAATTTCTGAAGTATAAACAGCGCAGTTACATCGGATGACAACATGTGACGTCCTATCTAATTGCAACCATTTATTTTATCTCCCATAAAAACTTAAAATGGCCATGGCTTATCTTGTAAAGTTTGTCAACCAGATATCTTTGACTCCTCGGTTTTTCAGTTCCCCACTCTCTATGCAAACCTACCATCCTGCTGCTCCTTTCTAAATACCATCCTGCTGCCCCGCCAAATACAGTGCTGCAATAAGGTGCCGTCATAACTATAGTTAGTTGAAAAATGAGTGTCCCCGATGGTAAAAGTACACCACACAATATTTGTACTCCTGTTTCTGCCCTACAGAGTAACGGTGCCCCCTTTGTTTAAAATGCATTTCAAAATAGCATTTTTTTTTTACCTCACAAGAGACTTGTAGCATAAACTGTTCTGTTCATCATGGGAATAATGTAGGATGTATACCATGTCCTTTTGTTTGGGCAAGGGGCACTTTGTGTCTTACCATAGTAAAAGTGCCCCCTGCCCAAACAAAATGACATGGCACGCATCCTACTGCATTCCCATGATGAGCAGAGCAGTTCATCAAGCTACAGCTCTCTTGTGAGGTAAAATAAAAAAAAAATGCAATTTTGAAATGCGGTCAAACTGGCATGTTTTCTTAATTTTTCTGGCCGGTGTCATTACAATGGAGCTATTTTGGGGCTCATTTTTACACCATGATCTGTAGATTTTACCTGTACCAATTTGGTACAAATTGGACTTTTTGATCATCTTTTCTAAAAAAAAATTCTGGGATGTGAAAACTAAAAAACACAATTCCGGCATTTAGTATTTATTTTCATGCCATTTACAGTGCTTGATTGAAAAATATTATATTTTAATATTTTAGACAATTCTGCAAATTAATTTTTTTTATTTTATTTGGTTTGCATATTATTATATGGAAAATAGGAAAAGGTTGGTGATTTATATTTTTTGTATGGAGGAGGTCATTTATTTTGTTATAAACAGTACTGGATTTTGTCATTACACTTTATACACTTTTATAAGCAATCAATAGATTCCTCATTGCATCTGTACTGCATTAATCCACTACATCTGTGCTCTATTGGTAGAGTCTGCAACAGGCAGGCTATATCAATACAAAAGTTTTGGCAGCCACAACAATGGAGACCCGGACCACTGCAAACCAACTATGCTGGTATCTGTCATCTAGATGCCGCTGTCAAGTTTGACAGTAGCATCTAAAGGGTTAATAGCGGCAGCCCCCAGTTACTGAAATTAGCCAGGGGTCACTGAGTAGCGAGCAGCCTCAAGTCGGGAAGCCACTTCATACACTCATGACTGACACAGGACAAGCATAATCGCCAAGTGGTGAAAATCCAGGATCCTTATAGTTTGTTGCTTAACCAAAATTATTTACAGAAAAATGTTTTGCTCAAAATATTCCCACAGGTTTAAGTCATCCTGGAACTGGATTGTGAGCTCTGATAGAAATATAATAGGACAATCTACAATGGAGGAGAATTATTAACTTCTCACACCAGATAAATTGAACACAGTAACACCATTACATGAACATTTAAATCTTAAAGGGAAACTGTCATCAGTGTCACCAGCACTAACCTGTTTGTACAGGCAGGTAGTGCGAGTGACACTGATAATGATACTTACCTGTCCCCAACATACCGTTTATCTGTTGTCTTCTTTAATCTAGTGGCAGGCTTGGTGCATGGCAGGAGCATGCTGACATCACTGCTACTACTTTTTCGCTCGGTCCTGCTGTAGGCAGCAAAAAGAACAAAGCCTGCCACCGAAATAAGAGGCATCAAAGATGAACTGGACCATGTACTGGCAGGTTAGTGTCGGTTTCACTGATGACAGTTTTCCCTTTAAAGTTAATGCCCTCTTGGCCAAAAACTGCTCTGACACACCCACCTCAAAATCAGCATGGAATCTGCTGTGTGGATTTTAGTACTGGGTTTGATGCATTTTAGTCTAAAAAAGCCCATAAACTCCAAAATGCATATTCTGGTAGGATACAGGTGTAGATGGTGGAGGTGGTGCCATAATCAGACCCATCACCCCTCGTTCAAGAGGGCCATGTAAATACAGCTCTGGAGGACCGCAGGCATCTTTGGATCATGATAAGTTAATTTAAAGGGGTACTAGACATCTTATGCCTTAGACATCTTATCCCCTATCCAAAGGATAGGGGACAAGATGTCTGATAGCTGGGGTCCCACTGCTGGGGACCCCTGAGATCTCCCTGCTGCACCCAGCATTTTTTAAGAGCGTTGGGTGCAGCACTGGAGGCTCGTGATGTCACGGCCAAGCCCCGCTTGTGATATCACGCCCCCCTCCCATAGACTTGCATTGAGGGTGTGTGGCCATGACGTCACGAGCCTCCGCCCCGCATCGCCAGTCATCCGGCACGGAGGGAAGTTTGCTCCATCCACCGGATGTTTGGGGTGCCACAGCCGAGATCACGGGGTCCCCAGCGGTGGGACCCCTTCGATCAGACATCTTATCCCCTATCCATTGGATAGGGGATAAGATGTTTAGGTGTGAAGTACCGCTTTAAGATCGCAATAAAGTGTAGATCAACTACAGTTGAGTTTGCAGTATATGAATTTAGAGATAAAATATAAACTTCATCAGGTGCTGTATACAGTACTCAGTTATACGACCATATTTTATATAGTATGTATGATCCTCTTTTATGTACTCTTTTTAATTTATGATATATACTTTGGATTACATATGCCCGCTGCTTATGTGTAGTATTTCTAAAGAATCATCATGTTGTCAAGGGCAATGGTAATGCCCAGTTGTTAAAGGGGAACTTTGCATCTCTGGTTTTCAATGGAGATACATGGTGGGGCATGTCAGCCACCGCTTTGTGCCGTGGTCAACAGTAGTAGTAGATGTGGGGGTCGCTCCATGCATGGGAAAAGCCGGGGTGCCGGGCAGGAGATCAGATATTCATTCTCTATCCATCCTGTGGATGGGGAATAAGTTCCCCTTTAACATTTCATATGCTTCCAGTAGGAATAATAGAGGAATGGAACAAGGCAGAGTTTTAAGGCTGCATTCACATCACATTTGGAGCCCTATATCAGGCTATACCTCATCATTCTGTCAAAAAGAGATGCCAGCATCTGCCGGTAGCCCTAAGTGTACCTTGTTGTTTTACCGATGGGCCGATAAACTACAATGGTCTGATCATAGTCTAACTGTGACTGTGTTCGGTCCATTTCCTGAACATATACATACACGGTATGAGCGAGACTCAAACACGTGGTCAATGATGCTTTAGAATCCGGCACATACAGCATAAACAATTGGGATTTGGAGTGAACAAAGTCATAATTAGACTTGGATTGGCCCAGTCTATGGCCTTCAGTGTCCGTTGGGCTACAAGTCAGCATTTCTTATTGACAGGATGTCAATATATAGATCTAACATAGGAGTTAAAACATGATGTAAATGCAGAAAAAAAGTTGCTGTGCAATTTTAATTTTATGGAAAATACAAGTATTTACTAAAACAGTCATGTCAGAAGAGCTGACAGGTCCCCTAAATATCCTGACCTTTAATAACGATTAAAACGGTTTAACCAAAACGAATGGTAAGGCTGTGATTATAATTCAATCAAACATGTAATTTATATAATAATGTAGACAGATGATTAATCATTCGAATAATTACATCATCATTCACAAATCACTGGACCATTTCATCAAATTGTGCCATCAGAATGCTCTGTTTACCAAAGAAAAACAAAAACAAAAAATTATATGATTAGATAATTACACACTTCAAGTGATCAGCGCTGCTTAGTATTCTTACTTTATCTTAAAATAAAAAAAATTAAAAAGCCTAGTGCACTTCTCCAGAGTATAGAGTCATAATACCGTACCCAAAGAAACCTATATACCTATATGTTATGTCTTCTTCATTATTATGTATACATAGGGAAAAAAAAGTGTGTCCTGTTCTAATGGATACAGTGGTATCTGAAAAATGGGATGATCAGCAGCACAAAGCTCAGTAACTGGGTAGGTAGATTTAATAATGTTTATTTATCTTGAAGTTACAGATGTAAAATTATTCTGCTACGGCTAATGCTAAAGAAACGACATGCATACACCACATTTATTATGTATTTGTGAGCAGGGGTTAAAGGGGTACTCCGATGCTTACACATCTTATCCCCTATCCAAAGTATAGGGGATAAGATGCCTGATCGCAGGAGTCCCGCAGCTGAAGACGCCCGCGATCATGCACGCTGCACCCCGTTTGTAATCCGGGGACTGATTACAAACGGGGTGCCGCGTGCATGATCGCGGGCGTCCCCAGCTGCGGGACTCCTGCGATCAGGCATCTTATCCCCTATCCTTTGGATAGGGGATAAGATGTGTAAGCACCAGAGTACCCCTTTAAGTCCTGGGGTAAAAAAGTGTGGGAACTCACCCAAGATTTTCACCCAAGGGCAGGTCCTGAAAGACTCCTGCTAATGGGAACGGTGTTCCTGCTGTGAAAAAAGTGAAGGAACTCTGTTTCCACTGGCTCCTGCAGGACTTGAGCCCTGTTTGTGAGCCTTGCTTGGCTAAACATGAATAGGGTAGGAAAATAGATATGGCTGGAGTGTGACTTTGTGAGGCAAAAATTCTGTCATAATTTTTGTGTAAAGGTTGTGTGTAAAGTTAGGCAAGTAATAGGTGTGTAAACTTATACTAGACAAGCTAACAGCTTAAAGGGGTACTCCCGTGGAACACTTTTTTTTTTTTAAATCAACTGGTGCCAGAAAGTTAAACAGATTTGTAAATCACTTCTATTAAAAAATCTTAATCCTTCCAGTACTTTTTAGGGGCTGTATACTAAAGAGAAATCAAAAAAAGAAATTAATTTCCTCTGATGTCATGACCACAATGCTCTCTGCTGACCTCTGCTGTCCATTTTAGGAACTGTCCAGAGCAGCATATGTTTGCTATGGGGATTTTCTCCTGTGCTGGACAGTTCCTAAAATGGACAGCAGAGGCGAAAATTTGTAATAAAATTCGCATAGTGCACATGTGCAATTATATCTTTCACCTAAAAGAAGGGTGGGATCAGTGTCGAGTCTGGAAATGCCGATATTCACATAAATATTTGCATAAATTTGCATTAAAAACAAAACAAAAAAATAAATATTTGTCATTACAGATGTATATCACTTTATTCAAAATAGCGAAGAGCCTATATTCGCGGTAAAAATTATAGTGTTTATATACAGAGTAACTTGTCAATTGCTGCTGCGAGGAGCAGGAGGGAGTGTGGGAGTGCTCCCCTTATGAATTAAGTGGATTCTATATATATATTTAGGTGGCAAATCCACTTTCAAAAAGTATAACAAAAAGTTTCACTACAGATCAAATATTTGCTAACACACTTCCTGAAGGTCTCATTTTAATATAATTCATTTCATTGCATTGCTGCAAGGTAAATAGTAGTCCTTAAGCTGAATGTAGGCTTAAAGTGGAACTCCGCCCCTAGACATCTTATCCCGCTACTGGGGATCCCCACAATCTCGGCTTTGGCCCCCCAGACATGCGGGGGGAGGCTCGTGATATCACGGTCACACCCAGCTTGTGATGTCACGGCCATTCCACCTCAATGCAAGTCTATGGAAGGGGACATGATGGCCATCACGCCCCCTCCCATAGACTTGCATTAAGGGGGCATGGCCATGACATCACAAGCGGGGTGCGACCATGATGTCACAAGCCTCTGACGCTGCACCCGATGCTCTAAGCGAACAACGGTTGCAGCAGGGAAATTGCGGGGATCCCCATCGGCAGAACCCCCATATATCTTATCTCCTTTGGATAGGGGATAAGATGTCTAGGGGTGGAGTACCCCTTTAATAAAGGGTATTAGGCTGTAGGTAGTATACCTCTGTGACCCATTTCCACTTTACAGCTGCTCATAAAGGACGTTATTTGACATTTCTTACTTGTCAGAATTGAAAACAAACAAACTGCAGAATCTTTTAAAAAGTAACAAACAAAAGACGACATGAAAAAGCCAAAATGTTTGAACGTCCACTCATGTGGAATGGGTAAAAATAAGCACAGACCTTCTAAACTAATTAAGTTGATATTACATTGTGAGGGTTGTACATTGGGAATTGGCGATGCGCTAGGCTGGTGGATAAGCAAATTTTAATTATAGCCCCAAAAAAACACAGCAGAATACTAATAGAAATGAAAGCTGGGACCATCACTCTCAGATAACTGGCAGGAGGGAATTATCATATTTAGTTGGACATTATTTAAAGAAAAAAGTGTTTTTAACACATATTTCATCTTTTTTCAAATTGTATATACTGTGAAGCCAAAGGTGATGCCAATGACTTTTCAATTTGACTTTTCAATAATCCATTTAAAGGGGTACTCCGCCCCTAGACATCTTATCCTTATCCAAAGGATAGGGAATAAGATGTCTGATCGCGGGGGTCATGCCGCTTGGGACCCCAGCGATCTCGTCTGCGGCACACCAGACATCCGGTGTATGGAGCAAACCTCGCTTCGTGTTGGATAACTGGGGATGCGGGGCAGAGGTTTGTGATGCCACGGTCACGCCCTGCTCATGACGTCACGGCCATGATCCCTCAATGCAAGTCTATGGGAGGGGGCGTGATGGACGTCACGCCCCCTCCCATAGACTTGCATTGAGGGGGCATAGCTGTGACGTCACAAGCCTCCGGCGCTGAACCCGACGCTCTAAACAAACTTCAGGTGCAGCACAGAGATTAGACATCTTATCCCCTATCCTTTGGATAGGGGATAAGATGTCTAGGGGCAGAGTACCCCGTTAACATTAATGCTTATGCAGAAATATAAAGTCACATCCCTTCCCCTTCATGCAACCATACCCTTTTCCTTCAATTCCTTGGTTAAACTTGATGGACGTATATGTCTTTTTTCAACCATTCTCACTATGGGGGAGATTTATTAAAACCTTCCCAAAGGAAAAGTTGCCCAGCTGCCCTTAGCAACCAATCAGATCGCTTCTTTCATTTTGCAGAGGCCTTGTTAAAAATGAAAGAAGCAAGCTGATTGGTTGCTATGGGCTACTGGGCACCTTTTCCTCTGGACAGGTTTTGATAAATCTCCCCCTATGTAACCTTTGTAACCTAATGGCCTAATCACATAATATACATATATCTTTGTGGGACATGATTCCCTAGAAGTTGTCAATTGTTGACTAAAATAGCTGGTGGAATCACTCCTAACTATGGAAAGATCAGAGATTTGAATCAAATGACTATATCATTATGCTGATATATTATGATGACTGGTTCCCTTTACCTTACTAGGCCTACGGAGCCCTGAATTACTACTCTAAACTGAGATTTAGCTTCACCACCTGGTACAGGAACTGGTGTAAAATTCAAAGTGTGGCGCATGGGTAACCACTGATCTGCCAGAAGATATAGTAAGCAGGGGCAGACTGATAGGTCTGGCACTTGGACAGTACCCAAGGACTTGGGCCAGAGTTCACCTCCATCATTTTCATTTTTTTCTCTTTATTTAACATAGCCCGCTTCGTTCGCATTCTTTTTTATAATTCAGACTTGTAAGTGGACCTGGAGTTTCTTCGGGGCCATGCGCTGTAATCTACAGAGATGGAGAGGGAAAGAATCTCTTTCCCTCAGCTCTCATTGGTGGAGACACTTCTCCCTCAGACACAGAGCACCGCTGATCTCAGGCCTATCATCTGCCTGCACAGAGCACAACACAGTATATTTAATGACTGCAGCCCCTCTAAGTAACACAGTACCTACACTGTCACTGATAAGGACTGCTGCTGCTTCTGTAGAAGTAAAAGGCTCAGCCTTAGGCTATGTTCTATGGCATAAATTACGCAGCATAAATTCTGCATTTCACAAAATGTGAAGACCTGTGGTATTGTGGTAAAGTTCGGGCATGGCGGTATTATTTAGTCATTGTATCATGATTTTGCTCAGTTCGGGTATGGTGATGTTATTCATTGACGGTATTGCAGTGTTTTTTAGTCATGGTATGTTGGTTTTGTTCAGTTCAGGTATGGCGGTGTTATTCAGTGATGGTAACATAGTAACATAGTTCATAAGGTTGAAAAAAGAACAAAGTCCATCAAGTTCAACCTATAACCCTAGTGAGTCCCTACTGAGTTGATCCAAAGGAAGGCAAAAACCCCTCATACGAGAGGTAAAATTTCCAATATGGCAGTCAGAATAAATCCCTGGATCAACGTTCTGTCTCTATAAATCTAGAATCCATAACCTGCAATGTTATTACACTCCAAAAATGCATCCAGACCCCTTTTGAACTCTTTTACCGAGTTCACCATGACCACCTCCTCAGGCAGAGAATTCCACAGTCTCACTGCTCTTACAGTAAAGAACCCTTATCTGTGCTGGTGTAGAAACCCTCTTTACTCTAAACGTGGAGGATGCCCCCTTGTTATAGATTTAGTTCTGGGTACAAATAGATCATGGAAGAGATCACTGTATGGTCCCCTGATATATTTATGCATAGTTATGAGGTCTCCCCATAGCCTTCTTTTTTCTAAACGAAATAACCCCAATTCTGCTAATCTTTCTGGGTACAGTAGTCCTCCCATTTCCCGTCTTACTCTGGTTGCCCGTCTTTGAACCCTCGCCAGCTCCACTATATATTTCTTGTACACTGGTGCCCAGTACTGTACACAGTATTCCATGTGTGGTCTGACTAGTGATTAGTACAGCGGTAGAATTATTTCCTTGTTGTGGGCATCTATACCCCTATTGATGCACCCCATGATTTTATTTGCCTTGGCAGCAGATGCCCGACACTGGTCACTACAGCTAAGTTTACTATTGACTAAGACTCCCAAGTCCTTTTCCATGTCAGTCGTCCCAAGTGTGCTTCCATTTAATACACAATACCAGCCTGGATTTTTCTTCCCCATGTGCATTACCTTACATTTATCAGTGTTGAACATCATCTGCCACTTCCCAGCCCAAACCTCCAACCTATCCAGATCCATTTGTAACAGTGCACTGTCCTCTATAGTGTTTACCGCTTTACAGAGTTTAGTATCATCTGCAAAGATTGCTACTTTGCTATTCAACCCCTCTACAAGGTCATTAATAAATATATTAAATAGAACAGGACCCAAGACGGATCCCTGTGGTACCCCACTAGTAACAGTCACCCAATCCGAATAAGTACCATTAATAACCCCCCTCTGTTTCCTATCATTGAGCCAGTTGCTTACCCACTTGCACACATTCTTCCCCAGCCCCATCCTTCTCATTTTATGCACCAACCGTTTAAGTGGCACCGTATCAAATACTTTGGAAAAATCCAGATATACGACATCTAGCGATTGCCCCTGGTCCAGTCTGGATCTCACCTCCTAATAAAAGCTGATCAGGTTAATTTGACAGGATTGATCCCTTATAAAGCCATGCTGATATGGAGTCATACATTTATTTTTATCAAAATACTCCAGAATTTCATCCCTTAGAAAACCCTCAAACAATTTACATATAACGGAGGTTAAACTAACAGGTTTATAATTCCCGGGGTCACCTTTTGATCCCTTTTTAAATATTGGTACCACATTTGCCATGCGCCAGTCCTGGGGAACAGTACTTGTTACTATAGAGTCCCTGAATATAAAAAATAGGGGTCTGTCTATCACATTACTTAATTCCTTCAGAACACGGAGGTGAATGCTGTTACACCGAGCGCTCCGGGTCCCCGCTCCTCCCCGGAGCGCTCGCAGCGTTCTCTTGTTCGCAGCACCCTGCTCAGACCCGCTGACCGGGAGCGCTGCGATAATGTCCCTGGCCGGGATGCGATTCGTGATGCGGAACGTGCCCGCTCGCGGTGCGCATCCCGACCCGCTTACCAGACTCGTTCCCCGTCTGTGCTGTCCTGGCGCACGCGTCCCCGCTCCCTAGGGCGCGCGCGCGCCGGCTCTCTGCGATTTAAAGGGCCAGTGCGCCACTAATTGGCGCATGGTTTTAATTAGTGTGTTCACCTGTGCACTTCCCTATATTACCTCACTTCCCCTTCACTTCCTTGCCGGATCTTGTTGCCATTGTGCCAGTGAAAGCGTTCCTTGTGTATCCCAAGCCAGTGTTCCAGACCTCTTGCCGTTGCCCCTGACTACGATCCTTGCTGCCTGCCCTGACCTTCTGCTACGTCCGACCTTGCTCTTGCCTTATCCCTTGTACCGCGCCTATCTCAGCAGTCAGAGAGGTTGAGCCGTTGCCAGTGGATACGACCTGGTTGCTACCGTCGCTGCAAGACCATCCCGCTTTGCAGCGGGCTCTGGTGAAAACCAGTAGTAACTTAGAACCGGTCCGCCAGCACGGTCCACGCCAATCCCTCTCTGACACAGAGAATCCACCTCCAGCCTGCCGAATCCTGACAGTATATCCGGCCATGGATCCCGCTGAGGTCCCGCTGTGAGTTGTCGCTGACCTTATCACGGTGGTCGCCCAGCAGTCGCAACAGATAGCGCAACAAGGCCATCATCTGTCTCAACTGACTGTTATGCTACAGCAGCTTCTACCACAGCTTCAGCAACCATCTCCTCCGCCAGCTCCTGCACCTCCTCCGCAGCGAGTGGCCGCATCCAGCCTCCGTTTATCGTTGTCAGACAGGTTTGATGGGGACTCTAGACTTTGCCGTGGTTTTCTCTCGCAATGTTCCCTGCATTTGGAGATGATGTCGGACCAATTTCCAACTGAACGGTCAAAGGTGGCTTTCGTGGTTAGTCTCCTGTCTGGGAATGCCCTGTCATGGGCCACACCGCTCTGGGACCGCAATGATCCTGTCACTGCCTCCGTACACTCTTTCTTCGCGGAGATTCGAAGTGTCTTCGAGGAACCAGCCCGAGCCTCTTCTGCCGAGACTGCCCTGCTGAACCTGGTCCAGGGTAATTCTTCAGTAGGCGAGTACGCCATCCAATTTTTTGGCAAAAAACAAGCAGAGACTTTGCCTCCTCACAGACCTTATGACTGTCCTATTGATCTCCTTCCTGGTACTACTTCACCCCGGGGCAGAATCTATCCCCTGTCAGCTCCTGAAACACAAGCCATGGCAGAGTACATCCAAGAAAATTTAAAAAGGGGATTTATCCGCAAGTCTTCCTCCCCTGCCGGAGCAGGGTTCTTCTTTGTCTCCAAAAAAGATGGTTCCTTACGACCATGCATTGATTACCGCGGTCTTAATAAAATCACTATAAAAAACCGCTATCCCCTGCCTCTTATCTTGGAACTCTTTGACCGCCTACGTGGCGCCAACATCTTTACCAAATTGGATTTAAGAGGTTCATATAATCTCATCCGCATCAGGGAAGGGGACGAGTGGAAGACCGCATTTAACACCAGAGACGGACACTTTGAATATCTGGTTATGCTCTTTGGGCTTTGCAACGCCCCTGCTGTCTTCCAGGACTTTGTAAATTAAATTTTTCATGATTTATTATATACCTGTGTTGTGGTCCACTTGGACGACATTTTGATTTTCTCTTCTAACCTCGAAGAACACCGCCGTCATGTCTGCCTGGTTCTTCAGAGACTCCGGGACAATCAATTATATGCCAAGATGGAGAAATGTCTCTTTGAATGCCAATCTCTTACCTTCCTAGGATATTTAGTCTCTGGCCAGGGACTTCAAATAGACCCGGACAAACTGTCGGCCGTGTTGGATTGGCCACGCCCCTCCGGACTCCGAGCTATCCAACATTTCTTGGGGTTTGCCAATTACTACAGACAATTTATTCCTCATTTTTCCACCATTGTGGCCCCAATTGTGGCCCTAACAAAAAAAAACGCCAACCCTAAGTCCTGGCCTCCTCAAGCGGACGAGGCGTTCAACCGTCTCAAAACTGCCTTTTCTTCTGCTCCCGTACTCTCCAGACCTGATCCATCTAAACCCTTCTCACTGCAGGTAGACGCCTCCTCGGTGGGAGCCGGAGCTGTACTCCTACAAAAAAACTCTTCTGGACATAATGTTACTTGTGGTTTCTTTTCTAGGACCTTCTCTCCGGCGGAGAAAAATTACTCCATTGGTGATCGAGAACTACTGGCCATAAAACTAGCCCTCGAGGAATGGAGGCAACTGCTGGAGGGGTCCAAATACCCAATTATTATATACACTGATCACAAGAATCTCTCTTATCTTCAGTCTGCCCAACGGCTGAACCCACGCCAGGCTAGGTGGTCGTTGTTTTTTGCCCGTTTTAACTTTGAGATTCATTTTCGCCCTGCTGACAAGAACATCCGGGCTGACGCCCTCTCTCGTTCCTCGGATGCCTCTGAAATGGAAGCCTCCCTGCAACACATTATTCCTCCTGAGTGTCTGATCTCCGCTTCCCCAGCTTCCATCAGACAAACTCCTCCTGGAAAGACCTTCGTCCCTCCATGCCAGCGCCTCAGGATCCTCAGGTGGGGACACTCCTCACACCTCGCCGGCCATGCTGGCGTCAAAAAGTCCATCCAGCTCATCTCTCGTTTTTATTGGTGGCCTATCCTGGAAGCAGATGTTGCTGATTTTGTTCGGGCTTGTACAGTCTGTGCCCGGGACAAAACTCCTCGTCAGAAGCCTGCCAGCCTCCTTCATCCTCTGCCGGTTCCTGAGCTACCATGGTCTCAGATTGCTATGGACTTTATAACAGACCGGCCTTTATCCCATGGCAACACAGTCCTTTGGGTGGTCGTTGATCGTTTCTCCAAGATGGCACATTTTATTCCACTTCCAGGTCTTCCTTCTGCGCCACAGTTGGCGAAACAATTTTTTGTGCACATTTTTCGCCTTCACGGACTTCCCACACATATTGTCTCGGATAGAGGCGTTCAATTTGTATCGAAATTCTGGAGGGCCCTCTGTAATCAGCTTAAAATCAAATTAAACTTCTCGTCTTCCTATCATCCCCAATCCAATGGGCAAGTGGAGAGAGTTAACCAGGTTCTTGGTGACTATTTGCGACATTTTGTTTCCTCCCGCCAGGATGATTGGGCCGATCTTCTACCATGGGCCGAATTCTCGTACAATTTCAAAGTCTCTGAGTCCTCCGCTTAATCCCCGTTCTTTGTGGTGTACGCCGTCACCCTCTTCCCCCCTCCCCACTCCCACGCCTTCTGGTTTACCCGCTGTTGATGAGGTTACCCGGGACTTCTCCACCATCTGGAAAGAGACTCAAAAATCCCTCATACAGGCGTCATCCCGGATGAAGAAGCATGCCGACAAAAAAAGAAGAACTCCTCCTGTCTTTGCTCCTGGAGACAAAGTGTGGCTCTCCGCCAAGTATATCCGCTTCCGTGTCCCCAGTTATAAACTGGGACCACGTTATCTTGGACCCTTTAAAATCAAGTGCCAAATCAATCCTGTCTCCTACAAACTCCTTCTTCCCCCTTCTCTCCGTATTCCCAATGCTTTTCATGTCTCTCTCCTTCAACCGCTTATCCTTAACCGCTTCTTTCCCAAGGTTGTTGCTCCTACTCCTGTCTCCGGGTCCTCAGATGTCTTCTCGGTTAAAGAAATTCTCGCATCTAAGACGGTCAGAGGTAAAAAAAAAAATTCTTGTAGATTGGGAGAATTGCGGTCCTGAGGAGAGGTTATGGGAACCCGAAGATAACGGATAACATTCTCGACAAGGACCTTATTCACAAATTTTCAGGTTCAAAAAAGAGGGGGAGACCCAAGGGGGGGGGGTACTGTTACACCGAGCGATCCGGGTCCCCGCTCCTCCCCGGAGCACTTGCAGCGTTCTCTTGTTCGGAGCGCTGCGATAATGTCCCTAGCTGGGATGCGATTCGCGATGCGGGACGCGCCCGCTCGTGGTGCGCATCCCGACCCGCTTACCAGACTCGTTCCCCGTCAGTGCTGTCCCGGTGCGCGCGGCCCCGCTCCCTAGGGAGCGCGCGCCGGCTCTCTGCGATTTAAAGGGCCAGTGCGCCACTGATTGGCACATGGTTTTAATTAGTGTGTTCACCTGTGCACTTCCCTATATTACCTCACTTCCCCTTCACTTCCTTGCCGGATCTTGTTGCCATTGTGCCAGTGAAAGCGTTCCTTGTGTATCCCAAGCCAGTGTTCCAGACCTCTTGTCGTTGCCCCTGACTACGATCCTTGCTGCCTGCCCTGACCTTCTGCTACGTCCGACCTTGCTCTTGCCTTATCCCTTGTACCGCGCCTATCTCAGCAGTCAGAGAGGTTGAGCCGTTGCCGGTGGATACGACCTGGTTGCTACCGCCGCTGCAACACCATCCCGCTTTGCGGCGGGCTTTGGTGAAAACCAGTAGCAACTTAGAACCGGTCCGCCGGCACGGTCCACGCCAATCCCTCTCTGACACAGAGGATCCACCTCCAGCCTGCTGAATCCTGACAAATGCCATCTGGACCTGGTGATTTGTCTATTTAGATTTTTTGTAGGCAGCACTGTACTTCATCCTGGGTTAGACAGGTGTCCTGTACTGGGGAGTTTACCTTATCTCGCTGTATTTCACCTGGCATTTAATTTTCCTCGGTGAACACAGAGGAGAAGAATTTGTTTAATATATTTGCCTTTTCATGATCTCTGTTTATAATTTCTTCCTCATCATTTTTTAAAGGGCCCACACTTTCATTTTTTATCTTTTTGCTATTTATATAGTTAAAGAACATTTGGGGGTTAGTTTTACTCTCTGTGGCAATGAGTCTGTCTGTCTCTATTTTAGCGTTTTTTATCTGTTTTTTACATAGTTTACATTTTTTGTTTTAGTATTTTAAATGCTTTATTTTTGTCATTTATGGCCCTCTTAACATTTTTGTTTATCCATATTGGTTTTCTTTTATTTCTGACCCTTTTATTCCGATAAGGTATATACATCTTACAGTGAGAATTTAAGATATTTTTAAAAGTCTCCCATTTAGTGTCAGTATTCTTGTTTTTGAGGACATTATCCCATTTTATATTGTTCAGGGCTTCTCTGAGTTGATCTCTTTACCTTCCGAAAGTTCATTGTTTTTGTGGCCCCTCGAGAGTTTCCCTTATTGAAGAACAAGTTATAATGTATTATATTATGGTCACTATTTCCTAGGTGTCCTTCTACTTGCACATTTGTTACTCTATCAGGTCTGTTGGTTAATACTAAGTCCAGTAGGGTGCCCCCTCTGGTGGGTCCCTGCACCATTTGGGACAGATAATTGTCTTTAGCTATAGTCAGAAACCTGTTTCCTTTATGAAATTCACAGGACTCAGTCTCCAAGTTTATATGAGGATAGTTAAAGTCCCCCATTGTTATCACGTCATTTTGATTTGCTGCCTAGTTTATTTGTCTCAGTAATTGATCTTCTGTCTCTTCCATTATGTTTGGTGGCTTGTAGCAAACCCCTATCAGGATTTTTTTTTTTTATCTCTATATATTTCTACCCATAATGACTTCACATTGTAATTTCCCTCCCATATATCCTCCCGTAATGCGGCTTTCAGGCTCGATTTCACATACAGACAAACTCGTCTCCCTTTCCGTTTTGTCCGATCCTTCCTGAATAGTCTATAACCCTGTATGTTGACCACCCAGTCACAGCTATTGTCCAATCAAGTCTCAGTTATACCCACTATGTCATAATTTTCTTCAGACATCAACCACTCCAGTTCGTCAGTTTTATTGGTCAGACTTCTGGCATTAGTCATCACGCAATTCAACGGAGTATGTTTTTTCTTCCTATGAAGCCTATCCCTATGAACTATTCTAACCCCTCCCTCTGCTCCACCCCCAGGAATATTACTTAGTCCGCACTCTCTATCTACACTATCTTCCCCCTCTATGTTGTAGGTTCCCTCCCCCCATGGTATGCTATGTTATTTAGTCATGGTATGGTGGTATTGTTCAGTTCTGGTATGGCAGTGTTATTCAGTTCTGTATGGTGGTGCTATTTAGTCACAGTATGGTGGTAATGTTCAGTCCTGGTATTGTGGTGTTATTTAGTTATGTATAGGGGTATCAATTACAGTATTATTTGAGATAGGTGAATCTATGTATACAGATTGGGGTACTGGGTATGTGGAGGCTCCTGTATTTTCTTAACTTATTAAAATGATAAGGAGAAAAACATTTTATTGTATGTGAGCAGCACATCTATATAGGTATGGTTCATACATGACCTCTAATGCCTGGGGACCCAAAGAGTGGTTAGTCCACCCCTGGTAGTGTGTGTCTCTTAATAAATCTATCAAAACAGCACTGATTCTCCAAACCACAATCGATTGAGCACTTTCAAAATAGGATGTAGAATCTAAGTATTAATTGTTTAACCTAACGTAGAGTTATTAAAGGGGTTATCCAGGAAAAAAATATTTTTTTATATATCAACTGGCTTCAGAAAGTTAAACAGATTTGTAAATTACTTCTATTAAAAAATCTTAATCCTTTCAGTACTTATGAGCTTCTGAAGTTAAGGTTGTTCTTTTCTGTCTAGGTCCTCTCTGATGACACGTGTCTCGGGAACCACCCAGTTTAGAAGAGGTTTGCTATGGGGATTTTCTTCTAAACTGGGCGGTTCCCGAGACACGTGTCATCAGAGAGCACTTAGACAGAAAAGAACAACCTTAACTTCAGAAACTCATAAGTACTGAAAGTATTAAGATTTTTTATAGAAGTAATTTACAAATCTGTTTAACTTTCTGGAGCCAGTTGATATATAAAAAAAAGTTTTTTCCTGGAATACCCCTTTAACTTTCCAAGTCAGACACACAGGCCGCTGGTGGCAGTAGCACTAATGCAGCAGTAGTGTAGTAAGAAATAAAGCCAAGGGCAGGGCAGCTATGTCCATGAGGCAGGCTGAAGTTCTTGCCTCAGATGGTGCTCTGCTAGGACTGCAGGGGCGGCAGTGAGCCCAGAAGCTGAGAGCAGAAGGAGATGAAGCATGCAGCAGCACACAGTACTTACTTTCTGTACACTGTGTTCAGTGCTGCCTCCTGAGCTCCTCACGCTTCTCATATTCATAGCCTTAGCTTCCCTTCTATTCCTTGCAGCAGTCAGGTCACTGATGTGAGGGGAGGGCTATTTTCAATACAGGCAGGGAGGGGGCACTATTTCAGTTTTTGCCTCAGGCAGCAGAAAAGCTAGAATCATCCCAGGCCACGGGTCATCTTCAGGAGAGCATTTAGGATGTGAAAGTTCATATGATATAATGGGAGCAAAGTCAGGAATGGAGCCAAGGATCAGAACTAGGAGTTGAACAACATCTACCAGGCAAATAAAAATAAGGATTAGGATCAGAAGCACCAAAAACAAATGACAACAAAGAGAAAGAACCACAACAATTTTATGGCACCCTGTCTTTTAAATAGGCAGCAGTTAGCTTTGCAACCCAATGCTGGCCCAATCCAGCAAAGCGGTGGCAAAAGACAAGAGGTATCACGAGGGCAAGATCAGTTGGTGAGGAGTTCAGGAACTAGGCAAGGTGAGTAACCTGCAGCACTGACTGAGGTTTTGTGGACTGTGTGAACAGTAGACATTTATACTTCTCTTTGTGTTTGACTATAGTGTTTGAACTGTTAATAGATTAAACATCACCATTTTAGCATTCATTATAGTTCTATATCTAAGGAGTGTTTTATTCTTCCTTCAGACATTGTGCAAACCATCTCTATTGTAGATTTTATTTATTCAAATTTAATATCAGTTTCTCAAGGTTGATTGTTTGGTTATAAGTTTATATAACAAACTAATTCGATAAAGCCAATTACATTCTATTCTATAAAGTCAGGCAGTGTTTGCAAACCATTTAACCCTCAGAAATGTCAGATAAACATGAAAGTAGGTTAACTATTTTTTGGAATATAATGCTAAGTCTTTGTATTTACTGTCCTTTCTCATATCATGTGCTCTTTATCCTGACTGTACTTTTTCCCAAGATGTTTGTTTTGGTTGGTGTTTAAACATTGAAGGGAAAAGATAAGGGCATGGATGATTTAAATCTACCAGAACAAGATTTCATATACTGTATTTTACGTTGACGTTAAGGAAGAGATGAAGCAAGCCCATAGTGAGAGGAAAAAAAAAGTCAGTCTTCAAAATGTAACAAAAAAGAAAAAGCTTTTGTAAGAAAAGCAAAATATAAACAACAAAATAGGCCGTTCTTAGCACAAAACCTCATAGTTACTCTCTAGGGCTCATAGCAATTGTGGCATTTTTTTAAAATTTTTTACAGCATTTAATGAGCAGAGTAAATGATAAAATAATGTTATTGTTTGGGTCATTACAGATGTGAAGATATACAAATAATATATGTGTTTTACATACAAAATGGAAATGTAAAGGGAAAATATTTTTTTTTATTTTTGGGGTGGTGGGCTGGCAGATTTTATTTTATTCACATTTTCTTTAAATTATTCATTTATTTATTTTACTTTTTTGCTAGTCCTACAAGCGGATTTTGACAGAAGTCAGACAATCTCTGGTGTTATACACTGCACTATTATTGAACAGTAGTATACAAAAAAGAAGGTTGCAGCAGCACTCAAAAAATGAAGGCTCCTAGCGCACTTATTGATCAAAACGTGTCCCCCATCCACCATGTGGAGGTGGCCTCATTTCGGATGGGACCCTAACATTCATTTCACTCATCTCTGCTGGGCATATGGCCTCTGACTAGGTGACATGCTGGATCCACTATTAATTTTAAAAAACCTCCTGTTAATAGGGAGGGGTGCACGGCTAAAGAGGGTGACACTCCCCCTAAATTGCACAGCAAATAGTGCTGGCTATTTTTCTTTTTGTTAATACTATTGTAGTGCAGTGTATTCTGCTTTACAGGATAATGCTTGCTAAGAGTTTCACCTTTGAAAACTTGGTTCCTCTCCCTTACAAACAATACACAGAAGTCAAATTTTTGCTGTCCATAGATTTGTTATCCAATTGACCAATCACCAGCCTGACCCACCCATGCAGAGTAGCTGCCCTACTCTGTCATTAATAAAACTTTTTTAAAAGGTGACTGTCATGATTTTTGACCCCCCCCCCCCCCCCAAAAAAAAAAAAAAAAGAAGCCCAATGTGTGTAAGGCTGCTGTTTACCACTTTTTCTTGAAATCACCAACAGTCGGATAGGTATGACCAGGGGTTTGCAATGCCACTAGGCCGCCACGCATATCTCCTGTTTGTTCACGTTGGGACCACTGTGTGAATGACACACAGATCCTCAGTGCATGCGCTCTGCATCAATCTTCTGTGTGCGCGGCAACTGAGCCAGCAGTCTGTTGTCACAGTGTGTTTGCATTATGCTAGCAGAATAAAGTGAGCAAGCTCACTGGCTCTAGTGACCACGGTATCTAGTAGGATCGAGCATGGGTTAGAGAACTTGCCACCCACATGGAGCATAGATGTAGGGCGCATGCGCTGAGAATTTCTGTCATTCACACAGTGGTCCCAATGCTGATGTACAGGAGATAGGCGTGGAGGCCGAGGGGCATTGTGAAACCCTGGACACATTATATTGGTAGCCAAAGGTACTGGGCTTAGGTTGGAAGGGGGATGTCAAAACTCATGACAGTTGCAATTGAATAAAATTTTGTTGCTGGTGCCAATGGAATATCCAATACCCAGCATCTGAGGCACAAGGCCCTCCCTTAGCTATGCCCCATAGCATTTGGAACAAAACCATCCATTATTTAATGTCTGCATTCACAGAACTGACATACATTTAACTATAAATTGGTTTATATTACCAAATTACTTTACTTTAACTGTACAGTCAAATTGCAAAATTACAAAATAATATGTAATTATTAGAAATGTAATAAATAAAAAGCCACCTTTAAAGAGTTTCATTTTAATAAATGTGCTGAGCCTGGGGGGCAAAAAAAAACAACAACAATATACTTCCCTTCCTTGCTCCCACCGCCGTTCTCCCAGAGCTACTTTTATTGCACAGCACTTACTGTGTTTGGGGTCAGTAAGTGTATTGCCTATTCATCCAATCAGCAGTGAAGTGGGAAACTGTGGCCTCTGATTGGCTGAGCAGCAGTGCATGTACAAACCCAAACACAGCAAGGGCTGTGCAACAGGACTAGCTCTGAGAGAATAATGGCAATGGCAGGAGCAAGGAAGGTAAGTATATGTTTGCTTTTTAATATTGACCCTCAGGCTCAGCACATTTACAAAAAAAGGAACACAATCGACTTTAAGGCTTAAAGAGGTTCTTGAAATTTTTATAGCACAATAATTATAATTTTTTTTATTCAATGTGTTTCCAAACTCACAACATACAGCTGTCTGGCATGCTGGGAGTTATAGTTAAGAAACACTGTCTGGATTTTCTTTTGAACATATACATAGTGGCCATGCTTGCTCTCTGAGAAGACCACCCTCATAAAAAAAAACTATTTTCTATTCAATTTTTAGTGGTCATCTTAAAGAGGTTTCAGAAATCATAAAGAATGAAACTAGAATAAAAAGCATTTCTTATTCATTTTACTACATTGCAGCGTCCGGCAATTGGCTGAGCAGGCCGTCATTTGCGTTCGTCCAGGAAGGTGGGGGCTGCTGTGGTCTTAGGATGTTTAAGTAGCCTGGTCCCCACATAGGAAATTGTGGGGGTCCCAGAGGTCGGACTTCCTGCAATCAGACACATATCCATTAAACTGTGGAATACCCCTTTATGTGATTAATCTATTAGACCTTGAAATGGATGAGGGATTCAAGGTAGTTTGGGTTTGGTGCTGGACCTCCTCCTTATTGGTCAGGTCCCATAGAAGTGTGGCGTCCCAGTACAGAAAATGGTTCTGTACAGTCCTAAAGTCCCCTCGGGTAGAGTCCCTCAGGTCCACAGGGCTCTCCTGCAGGGTCCCCCTAAGTCATGACATGGTATTGTATTGTATATTAAGTATGTACATCTATTATATGTATTGTGCAGTGAATGTAAGTAATATATGAAGGTTGTTAGGACGTTTACCCTGTATAGGACCTTCCGAAGGTCATGTGATCTGTCATGTGATAGGTGATCACATGATACCCAGAGTTCCAGAGGCACAGGTAACCCCAGGCAACCAGCTACCAATGGGCTTTAGTCCAGCCCCTGATATGTATATGGGGCTGTAGTCTCCACATTCTCTCTCTTGGTTCCTGCTTTTTTCCTGGACACAAAAGCAAGCACAAGTCATGTACAAGTCAAGTCCAGCATATCTAGGCCAAAGCCTAAAAGTCTGCAGCCACATCAAATCGGTAAATACAACCCTGCTTTGGACTTTCATTTACTATATGCCGTTTTGGGTTGGTTGTCGGCGGTACTCTACACCATACAACCACATCCTGGTGTCACGAACACTAGGGGTTAACAACATCTTGCCCCAGGGGTTAATACCATCTGGCCCCGCTACCTAGACCGCTACACCCAGTGGTCCCGCTATAACACTGGTGGCTCACCACAGAAGCATGCATCATGCCATTATGATAACAGTATATACTTAAAGACAGAGAGGGATATAATTAGTAGTTATGCTATGATTAATTCCCCTATTTGCATTCTCTACTTAATAACGCTGCTCTTATCTGTTTTTTCTAAATGACCTTTCCAGATTTGAATGTAATGTTTGCCTTTTTTACCGTTTGTTTGCCAAAAACAGGCTCTGGAGTATACAGTATATGCTTGAATTTAATGCTCTCCCGGCTACCATGGAAAATAAAGAGAGTACCTTTGTATTTACAATATAATTCAAGTGAGTTAAAAGTCTATATGAAATGCTCTGTGCTCCTGCTGAATATGTTGTCTGAATTAAAACATTCACTCCCTTTCAAAGAACTTAACTTGCAATTAAATCAATGTATGTGGATCCAGGGAACGCTAAAGGGCTTTTTTTATTTTCTGCAACAGGAAAACACATTCTGTTAATAGCTTGCTGAGAAATAAAGGCCTGAACCGCTTTGCTGGTTGAAATAGATAAGTGTGCAATTTGAGTCATAGTATGATCACAAAAATCCATGTTTTCTGGACAACAAATAATATTTCCATTGCTGCAAGTAATTCTGCATACAGGGTAGTGAAGTGTCCAGACAGGGTGTGGAGATTTTATTATCCAGTTTGTTCAGTGTGTATTTTTGAAATATATTGTATTCATTTTTAATATGGCTCCTAAAAAGTAGAAGCAATAAAGTAATTGGAAACTGGCCATAAGCTTATCACTATAAGAAACTTTGAAGTAAAGTGAACATAAAGAGTATTTGCCAAAATAAGACTAGTAACACTCCCAATTAGGAAGAGATATGCCAAAATCTGGTCTTGATAAAGGGAGGTCTTTGCAAAAGGGGTGTTCTTTTAGGGCAGGATGACACTGGGCGCATCTGCAGTGTATTTCACACTGCGGATGCGCCAATGGCAGTCAGAGAAGCACCAAAGTGCACCAAAGAGCCGGGTAGCTCTGTGTGTCTTCTTGAAGTGGCAGATTTCTACAGCAGGAAATCCGTCACTACAAGCGGGTACACAGAGCTACCCAGTCACAGATGGAAGTTCGCTCTGCAGTTCCTCTCTTACTGCCGTCGCAACACATCCCCGGCGTGAAATTCATGTGACCGTGCCTTATAAAAACATTCCTTTGCGAAGACCCCTGTTTATCCAGACCAGTCTGGATTTTTTTTCCAACATACATTACACATAGTGGTCATGTTCTCTGAGCAGACCACCCTCATAAATCCTTTTTAAATTGCGAAATACAATGCAGGTGCGCCCTAAGTGACTATGCCCTTTGAGAGATTTCCCTGTAACATGATGAAAATGGTGACAAAGACACGATGACCGTGGAGATGGTGAAATGAGTCTTCACCTGTTTTTCTCATTTGTATAATCGGAGTACATGCAGGATAATAATCTATGACAATTTTTTTGTAGCTACACCATTGAAATTCATTTAGGAATTTTATTTTACTTCCTATATCAATTTTGATATGAATCTTCATCTAAAAGTGGAATGTTCTGCAGAAATACAATAGCAACATTTTCTTGGCAGGATGTAGCTATGGGACATAATGTTACCTATTATGGTTCACGGCTGAGAAGAAGATAGGCTGTCTTAAATCTCAATATCTCATATCTACTAATATGTAACATCTCCGGCAGAACTAAAGCAATGATGAACTTCAGTCAGTGTGGGTTTAACTAAAGCTACAAAAATGGAATTCCAGGCTGGGGTTGTCAATTCTTCAAAAGGTTACATAAAAGTATAAGGGCATGAACATTATATAAACAGGGGAAGCACACAAACATCAAAAGTGAATTTTTTTTGGTTATTTTTTTTACATATTTTCAACCCAACTATGTGTTCTCTCAATTACAATGCTGCCAATTAATCCCATATGAGAAGGGTTTTGTAAATTTAATAAAATTAACTAGTAACACTTCTATTATTTTTTTAGTATTTTCACTTTGTAGCATTTTTCTACTCCCGCCTAAAAATTCTGCACAGTAATGTATATTATAAAACATTCATTTATTTAAAATCTATCATTTAAACTTTGCATGGATGACTAGGTCAGAACTTGAGTCTTAACCTGAGCATACACATTAGATTAAAGCTGGCCTAACCCACCGATTCTGGTAATAGGTGTATGGAATCTGTATGGGGCCTCAAACTTAACGGTAGATGTCAAGGTAGAAAAGCAGGAATTGTGTGATTCTGGAGTCCCTAGACTAAGAATCTTGGGTCATAGCTTATGACCTCCTTGATGGGTGTCTTCACCATATGGTTAGGGGAGCCTGACCCTAAATGAAGCAGCTAGAGATGCTAGATGCACCAAATAGAGTACAGGGACTTAGTCCATTATCCAACTCATATTGAAACAGTTAAAGGGGTATTCCAGGTAAAACCTTTTTATATATATATCAACTGGCTCCGGAAAGTTAATCAGATTTGTAAATTACTTCTATTAAAAAATCTTTATCCTTCTAATAGTTATTAGCTTCTGAAGTTTTCTCTCTAACTGCTCAATGATGATGTCACGTCCTGGGAGCTGTGCATGATGGGAGAATATCCCCATAGGAACTGCACAGCTCCCGGGATGTGAGTCATCAGAGAGCAGTTAGACAGAAAACAACAACTCAACTTCAGAAGCTAATAACTATTGGAAGGATTAAGATTGATTTTTTAATAGAAGTAATTTACAAATCTGTTTAACTTTCCAGAGCCAGTTGATATATAAAAAAAAAAGTTTTGGCCTGGAATACCCCTTTAACCCCTTAAGGACGGAGCCCATTTTCACCTCTAGGACGAAGCCCTTTTTTGCAAATCTGACCACTGTCACTTTAAACATTAATAACTCTGGAATGCTTTTAGTTATCATTCTGATTCTGAGATTGTTTTTTCGTGACATATTCTACTTTAACATAGTGGTAAATTTTTGTGGTAACTTGCATCCTTTCTTGGTGAAAAATCCCCAAATTTGATGAAAAAATTAAAAATTTAGCATTTTTCGAACTTTGAAGCTCTCTGCTTGTAAGGAAAATGGATATTCCCCCCAAAATTTTTTGGGATTCACATATACAATATGTCTACTTTATGTTTGCATCATAAAATTGACGAGTTTTTACTTTTGGAAGACAACAGAGGGCTTCAAAGTTCAGCATCAATTTTCCAATTTTTCACAAAATTTTCAAACTCGCAATTTTTCAGGGACCAGTTCAGGTTTGAAGTGAATTTGAAGGGTCTTCATATTAGAAATACCCCATAAATGACCCCATTATAAAAACTGCACCCCCCAAAGTATTCAAAATGACATTCAGTAAATGTTTTAACCCTTTAGGTGTTTCACAGGAAAAGCAGCAAAGTGAAGGAGAAAATTCAAAATCTTCATTTTTTACACTCGCATGTTCTTGTAGACCCAATTTTTAAATTTTTACAAGGGGTAAAAGGAGAAAATGTATACTTATATTTGTAGCCCAATTTCTCTCGAGTAAGCACATACCTCATATGTCTATGTAAAGTGTTCGGCGGGCGCAGTAGAGGGCTCAGAAGCGAAGGAGCGACAAGGGGATTTTAGAGAGTACGTTTTTCTGAAATGGTTTTTGGGGGGCATGTCACCTTTAGGAAGCCCCTATGGTGCCAGAACAGCAAAAAAAAAACACATGGCATACCATTTTGGAAACTAGACCCCTTGAGGAACGTAACAAAGGATAAAGTGAGCCTTAATACCCCACAAGTGTTTCACAACTTTTGCATATGTAAAAAAAAAAAAAAAAAAAATTTCACTAAAATGTGGGTTTCCCCCCAAATTTCAAATTTTTGCAAGGGTTAATAGCAGAAAAGACCCCCCAAAATTTGTAACCCCATCTCTTCTGAGTATGGAGGTACCCCATAAGTGGACCTGAAGTGCACTACGGGCGAACAACAATGCTCAGAAGGGAAGGCGTCATATTTGGCTTTTTGAGAGCAAATTTTGCTCGGGGGGCATGTCGCATTTAGGAAGCCCCTATGGTGCCAGAACAGCAAAATAACCCCCACATGGCATACCATTTTGGAAACTAGACCCCTCACAGAATGTAATGAGGGGTACAGTGAGCATTTACCCCCCCACTGGTGTCTGACAGATCTTTGGAACAGTGGGCTGTGCAAAATTTTTCATTTTCACGGACCACTGTTCCAAAGATCCGTCAGACACCTGTGGGGTGTAAATTCTCACTGCACCCCTTATTACATTCCATGAGGGGTGTAGTTTTCAAAATGGGGTCACATGTGGGTGTGTTTTTTTTTTTGCGTTTGTCAGAACCGCTGTAACAATCAGCCACCTCTGTGCAAATCACCTCAAATGTACATGGCGCACTCTCCCTTCTGGGCCTTGTTGTGCGCCCCCAGAGCACTTTGCGCCCACATATGGGGTATCTCCGTACTCGGGAGAAATTGTGTTACAAATTTTGGGGAGCGTTTTTCCCTTTTACCTCTTGTGAAAATGAAAAGTATAGGGCAACACCAGCATGTTAGTGTAAATTTTTTTATTTTTTTACACTAACATGCTGGTGTAGACCCCAACTGTTCCTTTTCATAAGGGTAAAAGGAGAAAAAGCCCCCCAAAATTTGTTAGGCAATTTCTCCCGAGTACGGCGATACGCCATATGTGACCCTATTCTGTTGCCTTGAAATACGACAGGGCTCCAAAGTGAGAGCGCCATGTGCATTTGAGGCCTGAATTAGGGACTTGCATAGGGGTGGACATAGGGGTATTCTACGCCAGTGATTCCCAAACAGGGTGCCTCCAGCTGTTGCTAAACTCCCAGCATGCTTGGACAGTCAATTGCTGTCCAGAAATGCTGGGAGTTTTTGTTTTGCAACAGCTGGAGGCTCCATCTTAGAAACACTGAAATACAATACGTTTTTCATTTTTATTGGAGAAGGGGGGTGGGGGGTGGGGGGGCAGTGTACGTGTGTATATGTAGTGTTTTACTCTTTATTTTATGGTAGTGTAGTGTTTTTAGGTTACATTCACACTGGCTGCAGATTACACTGATTCTCCCGCTAGGAGTTTGAGCTGCGGCGGAAAATTTGCCGCATCTCAAATTTGCAGCGGGAAACTCACTGTAATCTGCCGCCAGTGAGAATGTAGCCTGTACATTCACATGGGAGGGGGGTCAAAACTACAACTCCCAGCATGCACTGACAGACCATGCATGCTGGGAGTTGTAGTTTTGCAACAGCTGGAGGCACACTGGCTGGAAAACCTTGAGTTAGGTTCTATGACCTAACTCAGTATTTTCCAACCAGTGTGCCTCCAGCTGTTGCAAAACTGCAACTCCCAGCATGTACTGATTGCGGAAGGGCATGCAGGGAGATGTAGTTATGCAATGGCTGGAGGCAAGCAAGTACAACTCCCAGCATGCCAAGACAGCCTTATGCTGTTCCTGAATGCTGGGAGTTGTAGTTTTGCAAGATTTAGAGGGGTTCAAGTTGTAAATCACTGTCCAGTGGTCTCAAAACTGTGGCCCTCCAGATGTTGCAAAACTACAACTCTCAGCATGCCCAGCCAGCAAACTGCTGTCTGGGCATGCTGAGAGTTGTAGTTTTGCAACATCTGGAGGGCTACAGTTTGAGACCACTTAGTGATCTACAACCTGAACCCCTCTAAATATTGCAAAACTACAAGTCCCAGCATGCCCACACAGCAAACAGCTGTCTGGGCATGCTGGGAGTTGTAGTTTTGCAACATCTGGAGGGCCACGGTTTAGAGACCACTGTAAACTGTGGCCCTCCGGATGTTGCTAGGCAACAACTCACCTAGCAGGACCCGGAAGCCGCCGCCGCCGCCGCACGTGGGGGATCCCCGCATGGAGGATCGCGATCCGGGATCCAGGTAGGGACCTTCGGCGCCGACCCTCCCTGGACGGTTCCCCCGTTTTGCCCGGACACCGATAGGTGGGCAAAGCGGGGGAACCGAACTTTAACCCCCCCTCCCCCGGTCTGCTATCGGTCGGTCGCTCGGCCAACCAATAGCAGGGATAGGAGGGGTGACACCCCTGCCACCAAACTCCTATCCCTTTAGGGGGATCTAGGGTGTCTCGGACACCTACGATCCCTCTTATTTTCCGGGTCACCGGGTCACCAGTGACCCGTATGACCCGGAATCGCGCAGATCGCAGGTCTGAATTGACCTGCGATTTGCGCGCATCGCGGTCATGGGGGGGTCTCAGGACCCCCCTCGGCGATGTGCCGGGATGCCTGCTGTTAGATAACAGCAGTCATCCCGGCCCGATACCGCTACCGGTGACGCGGCGCTCCCGGAACCCCGCGACGTACATGTACGTCGCCGCGCGCCAAGTGACACTTCGCGGCGCCGTACATGTACGTCGCTTCTCGTGAAGGGGTTAAATTCTGACCACTGACAAGTCCAATTTTATGGCCAGTGTGAATTTTCTCAATTTTAGGTGTTCAGTCATTGTGGATTTTGAACAGAACTCTCTGAATCATGATTATTGGGTAAAAGTGTAAGCCAGGCTCAAATCCCATGGGGTTGATCCACCATCAGAGCTTTGTCATCTCTGTATGGGAAACAGAGGAGAGGACACTTGGCATTTTCCCTGTTAGCATTAGGTACCCCTGTGGCCTATCCCAAGTCTTGTGAGGGTCCAGAAGTTCTCTGGATTTAGGGATCATTCCCTTAGCCTCTGCTCAACCAATGAGTCATTATATTAAGGGCTTCTGTGATACAGTCATGGCCGTAAATGAAATTTTTTTTAAAAATGAAGTATTTCTCACAGAAAAGGATTGCAGTAACACATGTTTTGTTCTGCAAATGTGTATTCCCTTTGTGAGTATTGGAATTAAACCAAAAAAGCAGGAAAAATAGCAAATTGGACATAATGTCACAGCAAACTCCAAAAATGGGCTGGACAAAATTATTGGCACCCTTAACATAATATTTGGTTGCACACCCTTTGGAAAAAATAACTGAAATCAGTTGCTTCCTATAATCACCAATAAGCTTCTTACACCTCTCAGCGAGAATGTTGGACCACTCTTCCTTTTTCAAACTGCTGCAGGTCTCTTTTATTGGAAGGGCGCCTTTTCCCAACAACAATTTTAAGATCTCTCCACAGGTGTTCAATGGGATTTAAATCTGGACTCATTGCTGGCCACTTCAGAACTCTCCAGTGCTTTGTTGCCGTCCATTTCTGGGTGCTTTTTGACATATGTTTGGGGTCATTGTACTGCTGGAAGACCCAAGATCTCGGATGCTAACCCAGCTTTCTGACACTGGGCTGTACAGTGCGACCTTAAATCCATTGGTAATCCTCAGATTTCATGATGCCTTGCACACATTCAAGGCCCCCAGTGCAGAGGCAGCAAAACCACCCCAAAACAAAATTGAACCTCCACCTTATTTCACTGTAGGTACTGTGTTCTTTTCTTTGTAGACCTCATTCCGTTTTTGGTAAACAGTAGAATTATGTGCTTTATCAAAAAACTCTATCTTGGTCTCATCTGTCCACAAGACGTTTTCCCAGAAGGATTTTGGCTTACTCAAGTTCATTTTGGCAAAATGTAGTCTTGCTTTTTTATGTCTCTGTGTCAGCAGTGGGGTCCTCCTGGGTCTTCTGCCATAGTGTTTGATTTAATTTAAATGTCAATGGATAGTTCACGCTGACATTGATGCTCCCTCAGCCTGCAGGACAGGTGGAATATCTTTGGAACTTGTTTGGGGCTGCTTATCCACCATCCGGACTATCCTGCGTTGACACCTTTCCTCAATTTTTCTCTTCCATCTAAGCCCAGGGAGATTAGCTACAGTTCCATGGGTTGCAAACTTATTGATAATGTTGCGCACTGTGGACAAAGGCAAATCTAGATCTCTGGAGATGGCCTTGTAAACTTGAGATTGTGGATATTTTTCCACAATTCTGGTTTTCAAGTCCTCAGACAGTTCTCTTCTCCTCTTTCTGTTCTCCATTCTCAGTGTGGCACACACAGACACACAATGCAAAGACCAGGTGAATCTGCTTTCAGGTGAGATTTTTATATTGCCCACACCTGTTACTTGCTCCAGGAGACTTTAAAGAGCATCACATGCTTGAAACAATGTTATTTTTCCACAATTTTGAAAGGGTGCCCATAATTTTGTCCAGCCCATTTTTTGGAGTTTGGTGTGACATTATGTCCAATTTGCTTTTTTTCCTCCCTTTTTTTATTTAGTTCCAATACACACAAAGGGAATAAACATGTGTATAGCAAAATATGTGTTACTGCAATCCTTTTCTGTGAGAAATATTTCATTTTCTTGAAAAATTGGGTGCCAACATTTATGGCCATGACTGTAACTTTCATGATGCAAAACATGTTAAGTTTTCAGTGAAATATAACACACACACACACACACACACACACACACACACATATATATATATATATATATATATATATATATATATAGTTTCTACTGGTCAACTTTTTCTTTGCACAGGTTTTGATAAATCTCCCCCAATGTGTGTATATGTTCCAGCATTACTTCCAAACATTTGGAGATATATAGATGAAACTAACCTGGTACATGATTTATATTGTTCCTTATGTAATTATAAGACACTTTGCTGTTAAAACTCTCAACCTTTATATGTTTTTAATGTAAATGAAAAAACGGCCACTAGGTGGCTCTGTTCTGTTCCCTGCCACAAGTCAATCAGTTAATTTTGGTCTCCTTCTGGCCTGGCAGGAGACCAAACTTAGGAAGTGCGTGTGGGGCATGGTGAGGCACAGCTCTCACGGCTCAGTGATGTCATGCCTGCTGGGTAACGCCCACTTTCTCCTTTTGGGAGCTCACACAATGTGAGCAAGGGGAAAGGTATGATACAGGTCATAAAAAATGTTTAGGGCAGGAGAGGTGTTAGGAATAGTTAGGGGATATAACCTGAGTTAGTTTATAAAATGTGGTACTCTTTAAAGTCCCATGCAAGTCTATGGGAAATGTATGTTCCAGCATAACTTCCTAATGGCTGTAGATATTTCAATAATACTTTGTCACGTTACTTATATGTCAAAGAAAAATATAGGATAGTTAAATTAGCTCTAAACTACCCCCTTATGTGGTGGTGGGGGGGGGTGTCTGGACTTCCGATACCTTATTCTACATGCTATACTCTGCATCTCTGGGTGAGTGCGTCTGTATGGCTTGCAAGCCATGCCCCCACCATAAAGCCACACCCCTCCCATAAAGCCCCATTCCCTTCTATTTTTGGCCTACAATCTCATAATCACAGCTCAGCCCCACCCAAGGAAGGGATATGAGGATGGGATATGAGGATGGGATATGAGGAAGGGATATGAGGTCAGGATATAAGGTCGGGATATAAGGTCAGGATATGAGGACAGAATATGAGGAAAGGAGATGAGAATAGGATATATGTGTAACAACTGTGCTCCGGCCAGACACGCCGGCCGTGAGTGCTCCTTGCCTGTGTCCCCGCTGTCGGCGGGGCTGAAATTCGCATCGCGGGATGCGTCCGCATGCAAGTCTCAGCCCGTCACTCACCGTCCTCTGTGTCAGCTCCATGGTGTCCCTGCAGTCGGAGTTCTTTCTCTTAACCCCTTAAGGACCACGGGATTTTCCATTTTTGCACTTTCGTTTTTTCCTCCTAACATTTTAAAAATCATAACCCTTTCATTTTTGCACCTAAAAATCCATCTGATGGCTTATTTTTTGCGCCACCAATTCTACCTTGCAGTGACATCAGTCATTTTACCCAAAAATCTTTGACGAAACAGAAAAAAAATCATCCTGCGACGAAATTGAAGAAAAAACGCCATTTTGTAATTTTGGTGGCTTCCGTTTGTACGCATTACATTTTTCGGTAAAAATGACACCCTATCTTTATTCTGTATGTCCATACGATTAAAATTATACCCTACTTATATAGGTTTGATTTTGTTGTACTTCTGGAAAAAATAATAACTACATGAAGGAAAATGTATACGTTTAAAATTGTCATCTTCTGACCCCTATAACTTTTTGATTTTACCACATATGGGGCGGTATGAGGGCTAATTTTTTGCCCCGTGATCTGAAGTTTTTAGCTTTTTTTAGCGGTTTTTGTATTGATCGGACTTTTTGATCGCTTTTTATTCATTTTTTCATGATGTAAAAAGTGACCAAAAATAAGTTATTTTGGACTTTGGAATTTTTTTTGTGCATACGCCATAGACCGTGCGGTTTAATTAATTATATATTTTTATAGTTCAGACATTTACACATGCGGCGATACCACATATGTTTATATTTGTTTATATTTATTTTTATTTAAATGTTTTTTTTTTTTACGGGAAAAGGGGGGTGATTTGGACTTTTATTAGGGAAAGGGTTAAATCACATTTATTAACTTTTTTTTTTACACTTTTTTCTGCAGTGTTATAGCTCCCATAGGTACACTGATCACTGAAAAGCCATAGCTTTGCATTGATCAGTGTTATCTGCGTGGAGCACTCAATCGTCGAACGGACGCCCCGGAGGAAGGTAAGAGGACCTCTGCTCGCGTCCTAGCTGATCAGGACACCGCATTTTCACTGCATTGGTCCCGATTAGCCCCACTGAGCAGCCGGGAAGCTTTTACTTTCGTTTTAGATGCGGCGTCTAAAGGGTTAATAGCGTGATCGCTGCTGCGTGCTACTAGCCCCTGGTCCTGGTTTCAGTTGTATGCCGGGACCGGCATGCCGGGAAAAATGAAGTATTTCTCACAGAAAAGGATTGCAGTAACACATGTTTTGTTCTGCAAATGTGTATTCCCTTTGTGAGTATTGGAATTAAACCAAAAAAGCAGGAAAAATAGCAAATTGGACATAATGTCACAGCAAACTCCAAAAATGGGCTGGACAAAATTATTGGCACCCTTAACATAATATTTGGTTGCACACCCTTTGGAAAAAATAACTGAAATCAGTTGCTTCCTATAATCACCAATAAGCTTCTTACACCTCTCAGCGAGAATGTTGGACCACTCTTCCTTTTTCAAACTGCTGCAGGTCTCTTTTATTGGAAGGGCGCCTTTTCCCAACAACAATTTTAAGATCTCTCCAAAGGTGTTCAATGGGATTTAAATCTGGACTCATTGCTGGCCACTTCAGAACTCTCCAGTGCTTTGTTGCCGTCCATTTCTGGGTGCTTTTTGACATATGTTTGGGGTCATTGTACTGCTGGAAGACCCAAGATCTCGGATGCTAACCCAGCTTTCTGACACTGGGCTGTACAGTGCGACCTTAAATCCATTGGTAATCCTCAGATTTCATGATGCCTTGCACACATTCAAGGCCCCCAGTGCAGAGGCAGCAAAACCACCCCAAAACAAAATTGAACCTCCACCTTATTTCACTGTAGGTACTGTGTTCTTTTCTTTGTAGACCTCATTCCGTTTTTGGTAAACAGTAGAATTATGTGCTTTATCAAAAAACTCTATCTTGGTCTCATCTGTCCACAAGACGTTTTCCCAGAAGGATTTTGGCTTACTCAAGTTCATTTTGGCAAAATGTAGTCTTGCTTTTTTATGTCTCTGTGTCAGCAGTGGGGTCCTCCTGGGTCTTCTGCCATAGTGTTTGATTTAATTTAAATGTCAATGGATAGTTCACACTGACATTGATGCTCCCTCAGCCTGCAGGACAGGTGGAATATCTTTGGAACTTGTTTGGGGCTGCTTATCCACCATCCGGACTATCCTGCGTTGACACCTTTCCTCAATTTTTCTCTTCCATCTAAGCCCAGGGAGATTAGCTACAGTTCCATGGGTTGCAAACTTCTTGATAATGTTGCGCACTGTGGACAAAGGCAAATCTAGATCTCTGGAGATGGACTTGTAACCTTGAGATTGTGGATATTTTTCCACAATTCTGGTTTTCAAGTCCTCAGACAGTTCTCTTCTCCTCTTTCTGTTCTCCATTCTCAGTGTGGCACACACAGACACACAATGCAAAGACCAGGTGAATCTGCTTTCAGGTGAGATTTTTATATTGCCCACACCTGTTACTTGCTCCAGGAGACTTTAAAGAGCATCACATGCTTGAAACAATGTTATTTTTCCACAATTTTGAAAGGGTGCCCATAATTTTGTCCAGCCCATTTTTGGAGTTTGGTGTGACATTATGTCCAATTTGCTTTTTTTCCTCCCTTTTTTTATTTAGTTCCAATACACACAAAGGGAATAAACATGTGTATAGCAAAATATGTGTTACTGCAATCCTTTTCTGTGAGAAATATTTCATTTTCTTGAAAAATTGGGTGCCAACATTTATGGCCATGACTGTAACTTTCATGATGCAAAACATGTTAAGTTTTCAGTGAAATATAACACACACACACACACACATATATATTATATATATATATATAGTTTCTACTGGTCGACTTTTTCTTTGCACAGGTTTTGATAAATCTCCCCCAATGTGTGTATATGTTCCAGCATTACTTCCAAACATTTGGAGATATATAGATGAAACTAACCTGGTACATGATTTATATTGTTCCTTATGTAATTATAAGACACTTTGCTGTTAAAACTCTCAACCTTTATATGCTTTTAATGTAAATGAAAAAACGGCCACTAGGTGGCTCTGTTCTGTTCCCTGCCACAAGTCAATCAGTTAATTTTGGTCTCCTTCTGGCCTGGCAGGAGACCAAACTCAGGAAGTGCGTGTGGGGCATGGTGAGGCACAGCTCTCACGGCTCAGTGATGTCATGCCTGCTGGGTAACGCCCACTTTCTCCTTCTGGGAGCTCACACAATGTGAGCAAGGGGAAAGGTATGATACAGGTCATAAAAAATGTTTAGGGCAGGAGAGGTGTTAGGAATAGTTAGGGGATATAACCTGAGTTAGTTTATAAAATGTGGTACTCTTTAAAGTCCCATGCAAGTCTATGGGAAATGTATGTTCCAGCATAACTTCCTAATGGCTGTAGATATTTCAATAATACTTTGTCACGTTACTTATATGTCAAGGAAAAATATAGGATAGTTAAATTAGCTCTAAACTACCCCCTTATGTGGTGGTGGGGGGGGGGGGTGTCTGGACTTCCGATACCTTATTCTACATGCTATACTCTGCATCTCTGGGTGAGTGCGTCTGTATGGCTTGCAAGCCATGCCCCCACCATAAAGCCACACCCCTCCCATAAAGCCCCATTCCCTTCTATTTTTGGCCTACAATCTCATAATCACAGCTCAGCCCCACCCAAGGAAGGGATATGAGGATGGGATATGAGGATGGGATATGAGGAAGGGATATGAGGTCAGGATATAAGGTCGGGATATAAGGTCAGGATATGAGAACAGAATATGAGGAAAGGAGATGAGAATAGGATATATGTGTAACAACTGTGCTCCGGCCAGACACGCCGGCCGTGAGTGCTCCTTGCCTGTGTCCCCGCTGTCGGCGGGGCTGAAATTCGCATCGCGGGACGCGTCCGCATGCAAGTCTCAGCCCGTCACTCACCGTCCTCTGTGTCAGCTCCATGGTGTCCCTGCAGTCGGAGTTCTTTCTCTTAACCCCTTAAGGACCACGGGATTTTCCATTTTTGCACTTTCGTTTTTTCCTCCTAACATTTTAAAAATCATAACCCTTTCATTTTTGCACCTAAAAATCCATCTGATGGCTTATTTTTTGCGCCACCAATTCTACCTTGCAGTGACATCAGTCATTTTACCCAAAAATCTTTGGCGAAACAGAAAAAAAATCATCCTGCGACAAAATTGAAGAAAAAACGCCATTTTGTAATTTTGGTGGCTTCCGTTTGTACGCATTACATTTTTCGGTAAAAATGACACCCTATCTTTATTCTGTATGTCCATACGATTAAAATTATACCCTACTTATATAGGTTTGATTTTGTTGTACTTCTGGAAAAAATAATAACTACATGAAGGAAAATGTATACGTTTAAAATTGTCATCTTCTGACCCCTATAACTTTTTGATTTTACCACATATGGGGCGGTATGAGGGCTAATTTTTTGCCCCGTGATCTGAAGTTTTTAGCTTTTTTTAGCGGTTTTTGTATTGATCGGACTTTTTGATCGCTTTTTATTCATTTTTTCATGATGTAAAAAGTGACCAAAAATAAGTTATTTTGGACTTTGGAATTTTTTTTGTGCATACGCCATAGACCGTGCGGTTTAATTAATTATATATTTTTATAGTTCAGACATTTACACATGCGGCGATACCACATATGTTTATATTTGTTTATATTTATTTTTATTTAAATGTTTTTTTTTTTTACGGGAAAAGGGGGGTGATTTGGACTTTTATTAGGGAAAGGGTTAAATCACATTTATTAACTTTTTTTTTTACACTTTTTTCTGCAGTGTTATAGCTCCCATAGGTACACTGATCACTGAAAAGCCATAGCTTTGCATTGATCAGTGTTATCTGCGTGGAGCACTCAATCGTCGAACGGACGCCCCGGAGGAAGGTAAGAGGACCTCTGCTCGCGTCCTAGCTGATCAGGACACCGCATTTTCACTGCATTGGTCCCGATTAGCCCCACTGAGCAGCCGGGAAGCTTTTACTTTCGTTTTAGATGCGGCGTCTAAAGGGTTAATAGCGTGATCGCTGCTGCGTGCTACTAGCCCCTGGTCCTGGTTTCAGTTGTATGCCGGGACCGACCCAATAAGACGCAGGTTCACCGCGTGACCCAGCGTTATATCACAGGAGCCGGCCTAGGACGTAAATATACGTCCTTGGTCGTTAAGGGGTTGAAGGGCCAATACTCAATTAATTAAAGTGCTAGCACCTGTCCCCTGCTCCATAAATCTCTGCTCCTCCCTGCTTTCCCTGCCGGATCTTTGGTAGTCTATGCCATTGTGAAGTCCTGTGTTCCTGTACTCCTGTTACTGTGTATCCGTTCCTTGCTACCCTACCTTCCCTATCCCAGTGTTACCTGCCTTACCTTCTGCCATCTTGCCCCATCCTGCCAGTCACCTTCTGTGCCACGCCACCCCCCAGCTACCTGTGTGGACGAGTCGTGCCAGGGGTAGCGACCTGGGTGCGACCTGCCGCAGCAAGACCATCCCGCTTTGTGGCAGGCTCTGGTGAAAACCAATGGCACCTTAGACTCCGCTCCCTGGCATGGCTCAGGTATCCATCCACACAGGCCCAGAGGATCCACAAACTGCCATCATTCCTAACAATATGGATGGGAGATCCATCCATATATTCATTTAGCCCCACCTAAGGAAGGGATATGAGGACAACATATGAGGACAACATATGAGGATGGGATATGAGGACAGGATATAAGGTTGGGATGTGATGTCAGCATATAAGGACGGATATGAGGACAGGATATGAGGACAAGAGATCCTCCTATGTTGCTTTTCTTTTCCCATAAGGATTAGGTAGTAAGAACCGGGCAATACCAGGTACTCGGCTAGTTAAAATATAACAAGAAAGACGTGTTGCTTCAGCAATGTTGCTTTTAAAGTCACCAATGGATGTCCTCCCATGTCCAAATATCTACTAACATAATAATCAGAGTAAAATAGTAGCTCACTTATAGAGTATGTGCCTAATCCCATTATATATATTGACAAGTACTCTATTCATTAGCGCACTAAGAAGTGTTGCAAATCTAATTTACTGGCAAATAGATAATTCCGATAGTTGTCCTCACCCAGACCGTTCTCATCGCAGATTGCTATACAATGTCACAAGCTAAACAACTACAGTTTAGGTACATTTCTGTAAAAGAGAGGTCTACTGTGCTAATACAGAATGCACTTTAACCACTATTGTGATGATAACGATTCATTCTTCACAAAGAAGAAAAGTAACAGTGCTAAGGCCACAAACTGAATGTATAAAAGGTGCGCACAAATATTAAATAATGTCACAAAAGCAACAAAAGCAATGTTTTCATATGATGACTCTATCAGCCAAATGGAGCAATGGTGCAGTATATGTGCTTGTTTTAACATAGGATTTAATCAGAGCAGAGTAGTGATAGTTATGACAATAGTCTAATACTTCAGCTACAGTATGGGCTAAAGAATAAGGCCTGAAAATTACCTGTTAGGATTACACCACACAGTCCTTTTGTATTGCAGTTGAGTTGCATTTTGCAACCACAATATTTCTCATTTCCATGCTTGTCAGTGGGAAATTGTTTGAGCCGTCCTAATGGTTCGTTTTATGCAGTCAACTTCAAGTTGATCACTGAATTAATTATAGAAGTGTTTGGGATGCATCAATGTTTGTGTTTTTTTCTCAAATAAATAAGACAAATTAAAGATAAATATTAGGTGCAAACCTGAGGTAATAGATGAAAAAAAAAAATAACACAATCAGATCTTGTGTTTCTACCCTTACTTCAATAAAGTCTTTATGATGAACATATTTGTAAAAGTGTTTGAGGATCACTTTTTTGTACTAGCTATTAAAGGGGTACTCCGGGGAACTGAACCCATAGCCGTTCCTTTCCTTCTCATCAACCTATTTAGTTGTCTAAATATCATTCATTAGCCATATAGAGCAGTTCCCCCTCTTTGTTTGTCACTTACATGCATGAAGAGAGGAAATTACATCATCGGGCCATCCCTTCTGTCTCCGTTTAAAATCCTCTCTGAAAGCAGCCCCCACATCCTGAGAGACAAAAACAACATGTTTTCAGCCCTGCACTGATAAGTCATGTTCCCTTTAGTGCTGAAAACTGGGAGGGGTGTGCAGCCTTAGCCAATCAGACATTGAATCTCTCTCTGCTGCTCAGAGCAGCAGGGTGGGGGTTGGCAGAGTAGAGCTGCAATGATTGCTCAGAGATGTAGGCAAGGGGAGAGAAGGATGGCAAAGAATATCAAGAGGAGATGCCAGAGAAGACAACAGAGGCCACAGGAGCCATGCTTATCAGGCAGGATGGTTTACAGGAAACATATCCAGGAAATGTGGTGGCTTTGGAACTTAACTTGAGATATATATATATATATATATATATATATATATATATATGTATATATATATATATATATATATATATGTATATATATATATATATAGAACAAAAAAAGAAATATTGCAGCACTACTCAGCCTCAAAAGTGTGGGTGCCAGCGTCCAAAAACATCTTGATAAAAAGTCCTTAGTTAGATAGTATCCAGCAACGATGCGGCACTCAAAAAATCAGTGAAAAAAGTTATGGGTTTATTTCTGTATCAATACAAGCAACGTTTCTGCTCCTATGGAGCTTGAAAATGGCTCCATAGGAGCAGAAACGTTGCTTGTATTGATGTGACAGAAATAAACCCACAACTTTTTTCACAGATTTTTGGAGTGCCGTGTTGTTGCTGGATACTATATATATATATATATATATATATATATATATATGTATATATATATATATATATATATATATATATATATATATATGCAAATCTATATCTGCATCACTGGACTAATACGGCTACTCAAATTTAATATATATATATATATATATATATATATAAATATATATATACACACACTTCCCTGGAGTATCTCTATAAGGACAAGCAAATGATTTCTGAAAAAAACACATTTTTATACAGTATAATGGAGCGACTGCAGCCTTAAGTCCAGTCATTGAATCGTGCTAGGACTTCTGATGCAGAATCTCTGTCCCGCACCACAATCCCACCTTGTAAGCAAAATTCAAGCCTGTTTGCCTAGCTTACAGTCCCATTGCAAGGATTAAAGTAACTCTTTAGAAAAATATGCAATTGTAAAGAATGGGTTAACAGAGAAGTAGTGCAAGGTCTTTGTTAAAAATACACTAGATGCATTTTTCCTCTTTTCCTCAGGTCCTGTTCCAGTTCCTGCCATTGGGGCGGTTAACTTTTCCTGGAAGCATCAGCTTTTTTCTTGGAAGCATCAGTATGTTGCTGCACTGTCCATAAAAGTTAGCAGAGAGTTCTATAGTGTTACCACAGTTCGCCCCCTCACCCCTGTGAAGATCCTTGTCCAGTTACCTCAAGAATTTAGGTCACAAAGCTAGTGTATCAGAGAGTCACCTACATGAATCTATAGCTACAATAGACATATACAAAACAAGTGCAAAAGCACAAAATAAATATACCTATGCTAAAAGGGTAATCTACAAACAAAACACACTGTTAAAGGGTAGAGATGTCGCGAATTGTTCGCCGGCGAACAGTTCCCGGCAAACTTAGCATGCCCGCGTTCGCATCGCCGGGCGAACATATGTGAAGTTTGATTCGCCCCCTATACTTTAACATTGCGGTAAACTTTGACCCTGTGAGTCAGAGTCAGCAGACACATTACAGTCAATCAGCAGCAGTCCCTCCCTTCCAGACCCTCCTACCTCCTGCACGGACGCCATTTTACCTTCATTCGGCATGCTGCAGGCTTAGAAAGTGGAGGGACAGAGAAGCTGCTCCTGCTGTAATAGGGAAAGCGATAGCTAGGTTGCTGCTAGGTGGTGTATTCAGGGTCCACTTTACTCCTAAAGCACTAGTCTAACATTTGCTTTAAGGACAGCACCCAAAAAAGCCCTTGTTAGGGCTCAAAGATCAGTCCGTGTGTCTTGCAACAGCTGGAGGCACCCTGGTTGGGAGGGAACCGCTGGTTAAAAGGGGTACTCCAGTGTAAAACTTAAGTTCCTTCAAGCAACTAACTACAGTATTAAAAGGGCTATAAGTTCAGTCCGTGTGTCTTGCAACAGCTGGAGGCACCCTGGTTGGGAGGGGACCGCTGGTTAAAAGGGGTACTTCAGTGTAAAACTTAAGTTCCTTCAAGCAACTAACTACAGTATTAAAAGGGCTATAAGTTCAGTCCGTGTGTCTTGCAACTGCTGGAGGCACCCTGGTTGGGGACCTCTGCTTAAAAGGGGAACTCCGCTGGCAACCTTTTTTGCTCATTATCACACTAGTGCAAATCACATTTGGTGTGACAGTTGTTCAAATAAAAAAAATAAAAAAAATACTTTTTTGGCTGTGAAATAAAACCAGTGCTGCCTAAATTGGGGCTCTAACTATGTGCTGCCTTATATGGGGGAATCTATATGCTGCCTAAAGGGGGGCTCTATGTGCTGCCTAAAAGGGGGGCTCTAACTATGTGATGCCTAACATGGGGGAATCTATGTGCTGTCTAAAGGGGGGATCTAACTATGTGATGCCTAAAGGGGGCTCTATGTGCTGCCTAAAGGGAGGCTCTATCTATGTGCTGCCTAAAGGGGGGCTCTAAATATGTGCTGCCTAAAGGGGGCTCTATGTGCTGCCTAAAGGGAGGCTCTAACTATGTGCTGCCTAACCAAAATAGCAAGTTCTGCCAGGAGTACAGATATTCTAAATTCCCTACTGGGATTATCTCTACAACAAGTGGTTGAGGAGCCAACACGGAAGGAGGCCATTTTGGATTTGGTATTCACAAATGGGGATTTGGAATATGATGTTATTGTTGGCGAAAGCTTGGGATCTAGTGATTACCAATCAATGTGGTTTAATATAAGAACAGTGAAGGAGTCACACCACACAAAAACAAAAGTTTTACAGACTTTTCAAAAATGAGATTAGTCATAAATGAGTCCCTATCAGACTGGAACAAATTACATGGAGTTCAGGAGAAATGGGTCTACTTAAAAGATGCTTTATTGAAGGCAACAGAAAATTGCACTAGACTTGTCAGTAAAAGCAGAAAAAGGAAGAGACCACTGTGGTACTCAGCAGAAGTGGCTAAAATCATAAAAAACAAAAAACTAGCATTTAGAAATTATAAAACAACCCAGAGCAGTGAAGACAGGGAAATCTACAAGACTAGGCAGAAAGAGGCCAAGCAAGTTATAAGAACTTCTAAAGCACAGGCAGAAGAACAACTAGCTCAGTCTGTGAAAAAAGGGGATAAGACATTCTTCAGATATATAAAAGGAAATCAAAACAAGGAATAACTAAATTATAAACAAAGGAAGGAAGGAAGGTATGTAGAAGAGAATAAGGGGCTAGCCGACTGCCTTAATGAATACTTCTGTTCAGTTTTTACAGAAGAAAAAGAAGGAAAAGGACCTCCATTAGAGAGAAAAACTGAGGAATCGTTTGATGCATGTGTCTTTACAGAGGAAGAGGCTCTACGTTTGCTGTCTAAAGTGAAGACAAATAAATCACAGAGGCCTGATGGGATACACCCAAAATTATTAAAAGAGTTTAGTGGTGAGCTAGCAAAACCGTTAGCAGATATATTTAACCAATCAATGGTAACAGGAGCTGTCACGGACGATTGGAAATTAGCAAATGTTGTGCCCATTCACAAGAAAGGTAGTAAGGAGGAATCAAGCAACTATAGGCCAGTAAGTCTGACATCAATAGTGGGGAAATTAATGGAAACCCTACTAAAGTATAGGATGGTGGAATATCTAAAACCCCATGGATTGCAAGATGAAAAACAACATGGGTTTACTTCAGGGAGATCATGTCAAACAAATCTTATTGATTTTTTTGACTGGGTGACTAAAATAATAGATGGCGGAGGGGCAGTAGACATCGCATATCTAGATTTTAGTAAGGCTTTTGACACTGTCCCACATAGAAGACTTATCAATAAACTACAGTCATTGAGCTTGGACTCCAGTATTGTTGAGTGGATTAGGCAGTGGCTGAGGGACAGACAACAGAGGGTTGTAGTCAATGGAGAATATTCAGAGCAAGGTCTTGTCACCAGTGGGATACCTTAGGGATCTGTACTGGGACCAATATTGTTTAATATCTTCGTTAGCGATATTACAGAAGGTCTCGATGGTAAGGTATGTATTTTTGCTGATGACACAAAGATAAGTAACAGGGTTGATGTTCCTGGAGGGATCCGCCAAATGGAAAAGGATTTAGGCAAACTAGAAGAATGGTCAGAACTCTGGCAACTGAAATTTAATGTGGATAAGTGCAAGATAATGCACCTGAGGCGTAAAAACCCTCAGGCAGAATATAGATTATTTAACACAGCCCTGACCTCAGTATCTGAGGAGAGGGATTTAGGAGTAATTATTTCAGAAGACTTAAAGGTAGGAAGGCAATGTAATAGAGCAGCAGGAAACGCTAGCAGAATGCTTGGATGTATAGGGAGAGGTATAAGCAGTAGAAAGAGAGTAGTGCTCATGCCGTTGTACAGAACACTGGTGAGACCTCAATTGGAGTATTGTGCGCAGTACTGGAGGCCGTATCTCCAGAAGGATATAGATACTCTAGAGAGAGTTCAAAGAAGAGCTACTAAACTAGTACATGGATTGCAGGATAAAACGTACCAGGAAAGGTTAAAGGACCTTAACATGTATAGCTTGGAAGAAAGAAGAGACAGAGGGAAAATGATAGAGACTTTTAAATACATAAAGGGAATCAACATGGTAAAGGAGGAGAGCATATTTAAAAGAAGAAAAACTACCACAAGAGGACATAGTTTTAAATTAGAGGGGCAAAGGTTTCTGCAGTAATATCAGGAAGTATTACTTTACTGAGAGAGTAGTGGATGCATGGAATAGCTTTCCTGCAGAAGTGGTCGCTGCAAATACAGTGAAGGAGTTTAAACATGCATGGGATAAGCATAAGGCTATCCTTCATATAAGATAGGGCCAGGGACTATTCATAGTATTCAGATTATTGGGCAGACTAGATGGGCCAAATGGTTCTTATCTGCTGACACATTCTATGTTTCCATGTTTCTGCCTAAAGGGGGGCTCTATGTGCTGCCTAAAGGGGGGGCTCTAACTATGTGCTGTCTAACATGGGGAAATCTATGTGCTGCCTAAAGGGGGATCTAACTATGTTCTACCTAAAGGGGGCTCTATCTGCTGCCTAAAGGGAGGCTCTACCTATGTGCTGCCTAAAGGGGGCTCTAACTATGTGCTGCCTAATATGGGGGAATCTATGTGCTGCCTAAAGGGGGGATATAACTATGTGATGCCTAAAGGGGGGCTCTATGTGCTGCTTAAAGGGGGCTAAAGCATGTTATTCCAAAGAATTTAGGAATAATAGGTGTTGTATGCCCTTGATGGATTAAAACCAGATTCTGCATCAACTATGTAATTTTCCATGGGAGTTTTGCCATGGATCCCCCTCCAGCACGCCACAGTCCAGGTGTTAGTCCCCTTGAAACAACTTATAAATCACTATTGTGGCCAGAAAGAGTCCCTGTGGGTTTTAAAATTCGCCTGCCCATTGAAGTCAATGGTGGTAGGCCCGGTTCGCCAGTTCGTGAACATTTGCGGAAGTTCGCGTTCGTGAACCGAAAATGTTATGTTCGCGACATCACTATTAAAGGGACCGGGACTAGTGACCAAATTCTACTTCTCCAGAAACTAACATTGTCCAAGCAGACTTTAATATATCATGCGCTGTACTGTACTTCTTCACAGGCTGAGTAAAGTTTACAGTTCAACAAAACCCTGAAGTCTTTCTAGGCTTTATGTAAGGGGGATAGCTTACTCTGAAAAAGAATAAACTGGGTTTTACCACTCCGCCAAGCTACATAAGAGAATACTGCCTTCATCATTGACCCACACAACATGTTCCCTAGGTCACCAAACCTTCTCTTATACAGTACTTTGGCTCTATAATTTTGACTTGACCAGAGCATCCAGCCAAGTGAATGTACTGTAGTAACCATAGGCAGCAATGCACACATCATCACCCCTTACCACCACGCCATTCAATGTACAGGAGCAAGAACTTGACTGAGAAATCCCAAATGTTTCAGAGGCATCAGTATTTTTTGTGGAAATTTGCCAATCTTACAATGATTGTTAGAAGGTATTACTGTTTTTTCCAGACATGGAATATACGCACTTGTAATACCCTGATGCTACCCAGAAACACATTTCTCTGGTCTTTGTAGATGTGGATCTTGAAGCATATATATATATATATATATATATATATATATATATATATATATATTATATTAATATACTTATATGTAATATATAACATTGTTCTTGTCAAGGAGTTTATGAATGTGTTTTCTGTAGGTTTTGGCAATAAAATTGTTGCAAATTTTTGAGTGTGCAAATGTGTGACTTTCCTATGTTATGCGGAAAAATTAAAAGCTTTGCTCAAAAACCTACACCTTTTTTTTAACCAATTTCCTGGTGAAAATATTGACCATTTCCCCCCATTACAGATGCTTTACTGTATTCTATGTAAAAAGATTCCTTCACGTTTGTTCTTTTCTCTCCCTTCTATCTATTCCCTTTTATCTACTTTGAGAACATCCTTATGTCTTCACCTTGAGACCTCATTATGACTCCTCAGCATGCGCTCCCCCACTACAGAAGCCAGTCAGCTTTCTCCTAATGTTCACAGAGGGAATTTATGTACTAAACATGTCCAGTACCCAGTGGTATACAGACCTTACCAATAATATGTTAAGAATCACTATTTATTGATACAAAGATGGGTAATTATATACAGTTATTATCTTTTGGTGACCTTTATCCATTGAGGCTGCAACCGGTTATGGAAAATTTACAAGAAAACATTCTTAGTCAGTATACCTGCTATATCATGCAGTAATGATTGTAGATACTCATACTATGATGCTACATTAAACCACCACCACATTAAACCACATAAATAGTAGAAATAGATGATAGACAGATACACCATTCAGCCATAACATTACACCTGCCTAATACTGTGGGGGTCCCCTACTGATCCACCAAGGCACTGATAACATAAGGCTGGGTTCACACTACAAAATTTCTTCGCTAAATTTCCTCTACTTCTCCATGCAAAAACCATGGCACACAAGTAATTTAAGGCAGATTAAAGCAGAATTTTCATATGGAAATTCTGCCTGGAATCCATGTGACCTATGACACAGTGGTTGGTTTACCAATTGTCCTTCCTTGGAGCACTTTTTTGCACTGTAGGTTGTAACCACTACATTCCAGGAACATCCTATAAGTCCTGCTGTTTTATAGACGCTCTGACCCAGTCACGTAGCCATTGTACTTTGGCCCTTGTCAAAGTCACTCAGAACTTTACACTCGCCCATTTTTCTTGTTTCCAAAACATTAACCCCTTAAGGACGCAGGACGTAAATGTACGTCCTGGTGAGGTGGTACTTAACGCACCAGGACGTACATTTACGTCCTAAGCATAACCGCGGGCATCGGAGCGATGCCCGTGTCATGCGCGGCTGTTCCCGGCTGCTAATCGCAGCCAGGGACCCGCCGGCAATGGCCGACGCCCGCGATCTCGCGGGCGTCCGCCATTAACCCCTCATGTGCCGGGATCAATACAGATCCCGGCATCTGCGGCAGTTCGCGATTTAAATGAACGATCGGATCGCCCGCAACGCTGCTGCGGGGATCCGATCATTCATAACGCCGCACGGAGGTCCCCTCTCCTTCCTCCGTGCGGCTCCCGGCGTCTCCTGCTCTGGTCTGTGATCGAGCAGACCAGAGCAGAAGATGACCGATAATACTGATCTGTTCTATGTCCTATACATAGAACAGATCAGTATTAGCAATCATGGTATTGCTATGAATAGTCCCCTATGGGGACTATTCAAGTGTAAAAAAAAAATGTAAAAAAATGTAAAAGTAAAAAAAAAGTGAAAAATCCCCTCCCCCCAATAAAAAAGTAAAACGTCCGTTTTTTCCTATTTTACCCCCAAAAAGCGTAAAAAAAATTTTTTATAGACATATTTGGTATCGCCGCGTGCGTAAGTGTCCGAACTATTAAAATAAAATGTTAATGATCCCGTACGGTGAACGGCGTGAACGAAAAAAAATAAAAAAAGTCCAAAATTCCTACTTTTTTAATACATTTTATTTAAAAAAAAATTATAAAAAATTTATTAAAAGTTTTTTTATATGCAAATGTGGTATCAAAAAAAAGTACAGATCATGGCGCAAAAAATGAGCCCCCATACCGCCACTTATACGGAAAAATAAAAAAGTTAGAGGTCATCAAAATAAAGGGATTATAAACGTACTAATTTGGTTAAAAAGTTTGTGATTTTTTTTAAGCGCAACAATAATATAAAAGTATATAATAATGGGTATCATTTTAATTGTATTGACCCTCAGAATAAAGAACACATGTCATTTTTACCATAAATTGTACGGCGTGAAAACAAAACCTTCCAAAATGAGCAAAATTGCGTTTTTCGTTTTAATTTCCCCACAAAAATAGTGTTTTTTGGTTGCGCCATGCATTTTATGATATAATGAGTGATGTCATTACAAAGGACAACTGGTCGCGCAAAAAACAAGCCCTCATACTAGTCTGTGGATGAAAATATAAAAGAGTTATGATTTTTAGAAGGCCAGGAGGAAAAAATGAAAACGTAAAAATTAAATTGTCTGAGTCCTTAAGGCCAAAATGGGCTGAGTCATTAAGGGGTTAAAGGGGTATTCCAGGAAAAAACTTTTTATATATATATATATATATATATATATATATATATCAACTGGTTCCACAAAGTTAAACAGATTTGTAAATTACTTCTATTAAAAAAATCTTAATCCTTTCAGTACTTATGAGCTTCTGAAGTTAAGGTTGTTCTTTTCTGTCTAAGTAATCTCTGATGACATGTGTCTCGGGAAACGCCCAGTTTAGAAGCAAATCCCCATAACAAACCTCTTCTAAACTGGGCGGTTCCCGAGACACGTGTCATCAGAGATTACTTAGACAAAAAGAACAACCTAAACTTCAGAAGCTCATAAGTACTGAAAGGATTAAGATTTTTTAATAGAAGTAATTTACAAATCTGTTTAACTTTCTGGAGCCAGTTGATATATAAAAAAAAGTTTTTTTCCTGGATAACCCCTTTAAGGCTACGTTTCCACTTGTTTTTTTTTTTTCTGGCAGTTTTTGGAAAACTGCCACTGCAGTTTTTGAGCCAAAGTCAGAAGTGGATCCATAAGGAAGGAGAAGTGTAAGTCCTTCCTTTCTATGTCCTATTCCCTTTGAATACACATCTGGCTTTGGCTCAAAAACTGCAGTGGCAGTATTCCAAAAACTGCCAGAAAAAAAACCAAGTGGAAACTTTGCCTACAGGGGTACTCCGATGGAAAACTTTTTTTTAAAGTTAAACAGATTTGTAAGTTACTTCTATTAAAAAATCTTAATCCTTCCAGTACTTATTAGCAACTGTATACTACAGAGGAAGTTCTTTTCTTTTTGGATTTCTTTTCTGTCACGATCACAGTGCTCTTTGCTGACACCTCTGTCCATGTCAGGAACTTTCCGAAGAAGAAGGAAATGACCATAGCAAACATAGTGCTCTCTGTTGACACCTCTGTCCTTTTTAGAAACTTTCCAGAGCAGCATGTCATTGTGACAGAAAATAAATCCCAAAAGAAAATTATTTCCTCTGTAGTATAAAGCCGCCAATAAATACTGGAAGGATTAAGAATGTTTAATAGTAGTAATTTACAAATCTGATTAACTTTCTGGCACCAGTTGATTTAAAAAAAAAAAAAAGTTTTCCACCAGAGAACCCCTTTAACCTCAAGAACTGACTTGCAGCCTAATATGTCCAAAGATAATAATAATGATAATGGTATTTACCGTATTTTTCGCCATTTAAGACGCACTTTTTCTTCCCCAAAACTGGGGGGGGGGGAAAGTTGGTGCGTCTTATACGGCGAATACACACACCTATCGCGGCGGTCCCTGCGGCCATCAATGGCTGGGACCCGCGGCTTATACAGGACATCACCGATCGCAGTGTTGCCCTGTATTAACCCTTCAGACGGGGCAATCAAAGCTGACCGCCGCGTCTGAAGGGAAAGTGACACTAACCCGGCTGCTCAGTTGGGCTGTTCAGGACCATCCCGAACAGCTTACAGGACACCGGGAGGGACCTTACCTACCTCCTAGGTGTCTGCTCCGTGCCGCGATCCCCTGCATAGCCGGCGCTCTCCTTCGACGTCATCACGTCGTCGCTCCACGCTCTCTGTCGCCGTCATCACATCGCTACGCACGCCACTCCTATTGGATGACGGGACGGCGTGCGTAGCGATGTGATGACGGCGACAGAGAGCGTGGATCCCGGCGACAGCGATGGAGCGACATCCAGGACAGCGGTGACGGGTCCGGAGCGGCGGGGACACATGAGTACTACCTCCTATCCAGTGGTCTTCAACCTGCGGACCTCCAGATGTTGCAAAACTGCAACTCCCAGCATGCCCGGACAGCCAACGGCTGTCCAGGGATGCTGGGAGTTGTAGTTTTGCAACATCTGGAGGTCCACAGGTTGAAGATCACTGTTGGGTTCAGAATCTTTTTTTTCTAGATTTTGCACCTTTAAAATTGGGTGCGTCTTGTAGGCCGGTGTGTCCTATAGGGCAAAAAATACGGTACTTCCCCTGTTAGGGGTATTAAAGGGGTACTTGACTGGCCAGCATTTGGACCATTTGGAACAGATTCACTTGAAGTCTACTATTACTGCGAAAATATAGGACATAATAACATACAGATAATGTAATAGGAAAACATGAACAGATAACAGAGAATTAACTACAAGTGTCTCTGTACGGAATATCTGCAGATCTAGTAAAGCAGATGTCTCATAGTGAAGAATTTAGAATAATACGGTGTCTCATTTTACAACTATCTACTAGTGACATTGCAACATAGAAATATTCTTACTGTTTAACCCCTTAAGGACTCAGCGTTTTTCCTCATTATCTTCTAAAAATCATAACGCTTTCAATTTTGCACATAAAATTCAATATTATGGCTTATTGTTTGTGCCACCAATTCTACTTTGCAGTGACATTAGTCATTTTACAAATAAAATCCACGGCGAAACGGAAAAAAAATTCATTGTGCGACAAAATTGAAGAAAAAATTTAACTTTGTAACTTTTGGGGGCTTCCGTTTCTACGCAGTGGATTTTTTGGTAGAAATCACACCTTAACTTTATTCTGTAGGTCCATACGGTTAAAATAATACCCTACTTATATAGGTTTGATTTTGTCGCACTTCTGAAAAAAATCATAACTACATGCAGGAAAATTTATACGTTTAAAATCGTCATCTTCTGACCCCTATACATTTTTCATATTTACGCCGGTATGAGGGCTCATTTTTTGCACCGTGTTCTGAAGTTTTTATCGGTACCATTTTTGCATTGACCGGACTTTTTGATCGCTTTTTATTCTTTTTTTATGATTTAAAAAGTGACCAAAAATACGCTATTTTGGACATGTCCACGTATGAGAACAGAAAGATGGAGCACTCACCGGGTCTAGCAGGGTGAATATCAAGCTTCTTTATTCAAATATTCATGGCTTGACAGCAAAAGTACACATGGGGGAGAGAGGGTAAGTGTGCGGGGTAGAGAGGAACGGGCGGACGGTCCGTATTCGCGCTTACAGCGCTTCGTCAGGCCCTTGATCAGTGACTAACACAGGTGAGCTATAAAGGCAGCTGAAGAGACCATTACCATGGAAACATAACAGCAACAATATAACGTGTACAATAAAACCTTTAAAACAAAGACACCTGTATATGCGAGACCCTAGGGAGGAAGGCACGTAGCTTAGAAGGGATTCTTCTCTATTCTGTCATTAAGGCCTAATCCAGATGTCGCATTTAATCTGGAAATCCATCTGGATTCCTTTAATAATAGCTTCTGATGCCTGTCTTCCCTGGTACCGGATACTTCTATCCTTTCTAAAGCTGCAAACCGGAGACATTTACTAGACCCACTATGACATGTGTTCACATGAGCGATCAGTTTTGTGGCTTCAATACCAGTCTTTAGCGATCTAAAATGCTCGCTTATGCGGTGAAAAAGTGGCCTGATTGTCTTACCAATGTAAAAATGGCCGCAATCGCAGAAGACTGAATAGAACACAAAATCTGATCTACATGTGATGAACTGCTTTACCTTTACAAGGTACCCGCCCAGCTTAATCTCCTTCAGACCCGGGTTGTGAATACAGAAAGAGCACGTACCGCAGGCAAAGTTGCCGGTAAGTCTATCTAGGCCTTTATGACAGAATAGAGAAGAATCCTTTCTAAGCTACGTGCCTTCCTCCCTAGGGTCTCACATATACAGGTGTCTTTGTTTTTAAAGATTTTATTGTACACGTTATATTGCTGTTGTTATGTTTCCATGGTAATGGTCTCTTCCGCTGCCTTTATAGCTCACCTGTGTTAGTCACTGATCAAGGGCCTGACGAAGCGCTGTAAGCGCGAATACGGACCGTCCGCCCGTTCCTCTCTCCCCTGCACGCTTACCCTCTCTCCCCCATGTGTACTTTTGCTGTCAAGCCATGAATACTTCAATAAAGAAGCTTGATATTCACTCAGCCGGTGAGTGCTCAATCTTTATGTTCTCATACATGGACTTGTTATTTACCTTCTTTATGTGAGCACCGGGAGGGTCTGGACATATTACACACCTGTGTGCCGTGGAAGGCTGAACCTCAGTGCCGGGTTTTCTTCTTCTGTGCTGGACTTTTTGCATTGCTTTCCGGGTTTTCTTCTTCTGTGCTGGACTTTTTGCATTGCTTTCCGTCCTACCCAGAGCACGTTGTTGTTCCTCCACATGGATCCAGAATCTGTTAATATGGATTCCGAGGGCACACTAGGAGCTTTGTACTTAGCTGTACACGAGGGGAGAGCGGATGCGGGGGAGTTTTTCAGTTCTTGCGAGACACAAGATCCACTCCATATTCTGAGCACTAAATCATTGGAGTTTAAAATTGCCTCTTTAGCTGAACGAGAGACACATACTTTCTGAACCATTAACTCACTTAAGGCGTATGCTGAGAACAAACGCACGCCGAGAGGTTTACGACCTTACAAGACGCCATCCCAGTTCACACACAACCCGGCTTGCGTAAAAAAAATGGGACTTACGCCACCTACAACATTCCTTGAATCTGAAAGCCTTAGTGATTGAACAAAATGAGGCTGAGTACGAACAAATCACCATAGAATTATGTAGAGCCAAGTGTGAATTGCGTACTAGAATTACCGATAAGCAATATAAGTCTTTCATTTCTAATTTGGAGAAAAAACTATCTACATTACAGCAAACGATAAAGCATACTAAAAGGGATAAATTCCTTTGTGATAAATGGGATTTTAAGCACGAGGAGGTCTTCAGTTGGGGCAAAAAAACTGCCCATAATAAATGCAATACCCGGAACGTGAGGCAGAGAAGCACAGCCAAGAAAAATAAAAAAAATGACAGACTATTTGACTACAAAAACTGAGTCAAGCACATCTGACGAAGCACAGCAGGAGGATTCCAGTTCTGCTACCCCCAAACCCCAATTCACTCACCCTTTAGGGGCAAGACCCGGAGGGGCGGCAGGAGGTGGAGGAAGCGCACCCTCATGAAAGAAAATGAAGAAAACTGTAACCTGGCATCAGTGAATAAAGAGACTCTAATTGTAAATCTTACAGATGTGGACCTTAGTTCAGACTGCTCATCCGTGCTTGGGAAAGGTCTCAATTTTGGACTATCCGATCCGTTCAGATATCATCTGTTCGAGGAGGACTTACTTAAAAGCATAAGAAAACTGAATATAATTTTTTTTTTTCCACTAAGGTCTCTTCTCATACAGATGTTATCCGAGAGGGTGAACAGCAAGTTGCTATTGGCCCCCTCAGCTTCATGCCTTTTAATAATGCTGATGTTACCGACACCATCTGCTTATTAGATCTAGCCAAGCTGGCTACGGATGCCCCCCTTCCTACAGCAGCAGGTATGGAACAAAATAAGTTTTTAGGAGGCAACCCCTCCAAGTTCAACCCCCCCACGATTCCAGGGGGAGCTATTGACTTGTTCCACCGTGCTGTCTGCAGAGAGGTAAAAGCTCTTATTTACCCGCAACCTAAATATAACATTACACAAAAAGAGAAAAAAGCCCTGGATTGGCTAATAGGTAATAAAGAGTTAACCATCTCAAAAGCAGATAAAGGGGGTGCAGTGGTAGTTTGGTACACTAAGGACTATCTAGCAGAAGCATATAACCAATTTAATGACACATCTGTATATGAACAGCTCACTGTAGACCCCATACCTAAAATCATGGGGAAACTCCGATCTCTGCTCAGGTCATTTACAGAAAAGGGTGTTATTGGCACTAGGATGGCAGAGAAATGACTGCCTCTTAGTCCCACTACCGCACATTGAAACATATTGCCTAAAACGCATGAGAACCGCAGACCCCCCCCCCCCCCCCCCCCCGGCCGCCCTATTGTGGCAGGTATCGGTATTCCTGTCCAGTTATGTGGACTGGCTGATCTCCCCTTTGTTGAAACAAATTCCAACCTTTTTAACCCCTTAAGGACGCAGGACGTAAATGTACGTCCTGGTGCAGTGGTACTTAACGCACCAGGACATACATTTGCCCGTGTCATGCGCGGCTGATCTCGGCTGCTGATTGCAGGCAGGGACCTGCCGGCAACGGCAGACGCCCGCGATCTCGCGGGCGTCCGCCATTAACCCCTCAGGTGCCGGGATCAATACAGATCCTGGCATCTGCGGCAGTACGCGATTTCAATGAATGATGCGGGATCTGATCATTCAGAACACCGCACGGAGGTCCCCTCACCTTCCTCCTTCCGGCTCCCGGCGTCTCCTGCTCTGGTCTGAGATCGAGCAGACCAGAGCAGAAGATGACCGATAACACTGATCTGTTCTATGTCCTATACATAGAACAGATCAGTATTAGCAATCATGGTATTGCTATGAATCCCCTCCCTCAAAAATCCCCTCCCTCAATAAAAAAGTAAAATGTCGGTTTTTTCTTATTTTACCCCCAAAGCGTAAAAAAATAAATTTAATAGACATATTTGGTATCGCCGCGTGTGTAAATGTCCAAACTATTAAAATAAAATGTTAATGATGCCGTACGGTGAACGGCGTGAACGTAAAAAAAAAAAAAAAAAGTCCAAAATTGCTACTCGTTTAATACATTTTATTAAAAAAAATTATAAAAAATGTATTAAAAGTTTTTTATATGCAAATGTGGTATTAAAAAAAAGTACAGATCAAGGTGCAAAAAATGAGCCCTCAAACCACCGCTTATACGGAAAAATAAAAAAGTTAGAGGTCATCAAAATAAAGGGATTATAAACGTACTAATTTGGGTAAAAAGTTTGTGATTTTTTTTAAGCACAATAATAATAGAAAAGTATGTAATAATGGGTATCATTTTAATCGTATTGACCCTCAGAATAAAGAACACACGTCAGTTTTACTGTAAATTGTACGGCGTGAAAACGAAACCTTCCAAAATGAGCAAAATTGCGTTTTTCTTTTTAATTTCCCCACACAACTAGTAATTTGTTTGGTTACGCCATACATTTTTTGATACAATGAGTTATGTCATTACAAAGGACAACTGGTCTCGCAAAAAACAAGCCCTCATACTAGTCTGTGGATGAAAATATAAAAGAGTTATGATTTTTTGAAGGCGAGGAGGAAAAAATGAAAACGTAAAAATGTAATTGTCCTTAAGGCCAAAATGGGCTGAGTCCTTAAGGGGTTAAAGGATACAGGGGAGTTAATTGTAGCTTTAAACGGGATTGAATGGCAGTCTGAATACCACCTTGCTTCCATAAATGTTGAAAGCCTCTATACCCGCATTCCTTGGGATGCGGGTATCCAGGCACTCAGGGAGTTCCTCACCTGTTCCAACAACACTTCCGACTTTGTGGATTTCATGGCTTCTGCCTCGGAATTCATCTTGTCCAACAATGTCTTCAAGTTTGAAGGGAAGTGGTACAAACAAATCAATGGAACAGCGATGGGGACTCCCATTTCGTGCGCTTTCGCAAACATCTTTCTGGCAATTTTTGAAAGAAATTACATCTTCTCCGTCTCTAACCCATTTGTCAAGTACATCAGAACAATATGGCGGTATGTTGACGACATATTCATCGTGTGGACCGGTTCCCGACAGGACTTTGACAGTTTTGTAACCTACTTAAATGAGGTCAACACGATGAGTATGTTGTTCACGTCCCAGTTTGGGGACACTAGTCTGGAGTTCCTGGACGTGTTGGTAACTATCAAGGATGGTGGAATTATCACCTACGGTTTGCGTAAACCTACCTCCAGGAACTCCATACTACATTATGCCTCATCCCATACGTCTAACACTAGGAACAGTATCCCTTTTAGTCAGATGCTTAGGCTAAAAAGAATTAATAACAATGAGGAGATATTTAAAATGCAGGTAATAGAACTGGAAGAGAGGCTTAAAGCCCGTGGCTACCCCGAGAACATCCTGCTTGATGCACAGAGAAGGGTTGATGGCATCGATAGGCAGTCTTTATTTAAGCCACGCAAAAAGAAGAATAATGATAGGTTTACTTTCGTTTTTTCTAACACTCCGATGAATGAAACAGTAAGAAAAGCTATTGCCAATAATTGGTATATTCTGCAGCAAGATGAGGATCTACAGGAATTTACAGCTGAAATGTCCATTGTTACATACAGGAGAAGCACTACCATAGGAGCATATATTAAAAAGCAGAAGAAAAACAATGATAAACAGAAAAACGCATTAAAAACGCATTGGTTGTCTGACCATAGACTTACCGGCAACTTTGCCTGCTGTACGTGCTCTTTCTGTATTCACAACCCGGGTATGAAGCAGATTAAGCTGGGCGGGTACCTTGTAAAGGTAAAGCAGTTTATCACATGCAGATTGGATTTTGTGGTCTATTCAGTCTTCTGCGATTTTTTACATTGGTAAGACAATCAGGCCACTTTTTCCACCGCATAAGGGAGCATTTTAGATCGCTAAAGACTGGTATTGGAGCCACAAAACTGATCGCTCATGTGAACACATGTCATAGGGGGTCCAGTAAATGTCTCCGGTTTGCAGCTTTAGAAAGGATAGAAGTATCCGGTACCAGGGAAGACAGGCATCAGAAGCTATTATTAAAGGAATCCAGATGGATTTCCAGATTAAATGCGACGTCTGGATTAAGCCTTAATGACAGAATAGAGAAGAATCCCTTCTAAGCTACGTGCCTTCCTCCCTAGGGTCTCGCATATACAGGTGTCTTTGTTTTAAAGGTTTTATTGTACACGTTATATTGCTGTTGTTATGTTTCCATGGTAATGGTCTCTTCCGCTGCCTTTATAGCTCACCTGTGTTAGTCACTGATCAAGGCCCTGACGAAGTGCTGTAAGCGCGAATACGGACCGTCCCCCCGTTCCTCTCTCCCCCGCACGCTTACCCTCTCTCCCCCATGTGTACTTTTGCTGTCAAGCCATGAATACTTGAATAAAGAAGCTTGATATTCACTCTGCTAGACCCGGTGAGTGCTCCATCTTTCTGTTCTCATACATGGACTTGTTATTTACCTTCTTTATGTGAGCACCGGGAGGGTCTGGACATATTACACACCTGTGTGCCGTGGAAGGCTGAACGTCAGTGCCGGGTTTTCTTCTTCTGTGCTGGACTATACGCTATTTTGGACTTTGGAATTTTTTTGCACATACGCCGTTGATCGCGCGGTTTAATGAACGATATATTTTTATAGTTCGGACATTTACGCACGCGGCGATACCACATATGTTTATTTTTATTTTTATTTACACAGTTTGGTTTTTTTATGGGAAAAGGGGGGTGATTCTAACTTTTATTAGGGAAGGGGTTAAATGACCTTTGTTAACTTTTTTTTCACTTTTTTTTTGCAGTGTTATAGCTCCCATAGGGACCTATAACACTGCACACACTGATCTTTTACCCTGATCCCTCGATTGCTCAAGCCTGTAGCTCAGGCTTGGAGCAATCAAAACCAGATCAGATCAAGGTAAGGGGGTCTCCGCTCGTGTGCTAACTGATCGGGACATCCCGATTTTATCACAATGTCCCGATCAGCCCGACTGAGCTGCCGGGAAGTGTTTACTTTCACTTTCAGACTCGGCGGTCAACTTTGAGCGGTCAACTTGCGTCTGAAGGGTTAATAGCGATAATAACGATCAGTGCCACGCGCTGTTAGCCCAGGGTCCCGGCTATGAATAGCAGCTGGGACCGACTCAGTGTCATGCGGGGTCACGGCGTGACCCCGTTTTAAACACCAGGACCGGGCTCAGGGCGTACAGGTATGCCCTGAGTCCTTAAGAGGTTAAAGAGTACCTCTCATTAACTTGATACATTTTATAATCCTCCCAGTTCACTGCATCCATCATGGTAAACCACCCTCTGCCTTAATTTTTATTATTTTTTTAGTTTTCTACCTTGATATTGCTCTGTATTTTCTGCTCAGCCTCAGGTTTACAGACTGGGAAGGGGCGTTCCCCAACAGATGTGACATCATCTGAAGCCATACAGGGGAGAACTTCCTCCCTTACTCTGCAACCCACAGCAGACAGCAGTTAAGTGTGAGATGAGCTATGATTGGATAAGGCTGGACCCCAGCTTTCTCAGCTTTTTTAAACACAATAGCAATAGCAAGCATTAGTTTTAATGAGAGTGCCCATTTAAAGTAGCCTATACTTGGCAGATACTATTGAACTGAGTGTAATTCTGCATATAAGGACGACTTAGGTGTTTCATGTAAACTGTCACACGGCTCCACTGTTATCCACCCTTCCAGTTTAATCCCACAGGTTTACTGAGTTGGACTGAGGCCACTTCTCCTCTGCATCATTTTAATGGTCAGAGATATTTTGGAAGGTATCTTAAGTACAGATTTCCAGCTGCAGGTGATCTCTTCAATATCTAAGCCCTTTTGGTGACCCAATCTTTTATTGTTAAAGAATTAAACTGTCTTTAGATAACCCCCGGCACAGAATCCTGAACGATGCTCTGTTATGGCCCATTATCCTACACCTGGTGTCTTGGAGACGCAAGGAACATGATAAGACTGAATAATGAGTCCCAGCCGTGCAGCTTACTGCAGCTTCTGACCAACCATCTCCCACTGGGTGCATCATGGTATCGTCCATGTCTCATAACATTTGTAGTGTGTATAAAGGCATGCAACTCACTAATACAGTGTTTCCCAACCAGGGTGCCTCCAGCTGTTGCAAAACTACAACTCCCAGCATGCCCCGACAGCCGTTGGCTGTCGGGGCATGCTGGGAGTTGTAGTTTTGCAACAGCTGGAGGTACCCTGGTTGGGAAACACTGCACTTATATGAAGACATGGGGTATGTGAAGGTGCAAGGAGTTCACCTTTAACTGCATGCACTAATGTTGTATACAATGTATATTTACTGCAATAGTGAAACAATCCATTCAATCCTGTTACAAATCTGAAAACTAACCTAAAAAAAAGCAATTTCAAAAAATACAGGTATATGGAGTTTTTATGTTGCATTTGATTCAATAGTTAAATATTCTGTTGAGAATAGAGTTTTACAAATGATCAGTTCTAAAAAGGTTCATGGGGTATTAATGGGAAATGAGTTATTCTAAACTATTACTTTTAATGCATAAAACATACTTAATAGTAAAATCTATAAGTTACACAAATATAATGACTACTGAGAAATAAACTGTTATTGTACTGAATGTGGTTGAATGCAGTATTTAATTCCCTGTTATTTATTAAAGGGGTACTCCGGTGGAAAACTGTATTTATTTTTTTTTTTTTTATCAACTGGTGCCAGAAAGATGAACAGATTTGTAAATTACTTCTATTAAAAAATCTTAATCCTTCCAGTACTTATTAGCTGATGAATTCTACAAAGGAAATTCTTTTTTTTTTTTTTTTTGGAACACAGTGCTCTCTGCTGACATCACAAGCACAGTGCTCTCTGCTGACATCTCTGTCCATTTTAGGAACTGTCCAGAGCAGAATATGTTTGCTATGGGGATTTTCTCCTACTCTGGACAGTTCTCAAAATGGGCCGAGATGTCAGCAGAGAGCACTGTGCTTGTGATGTCAGCAGAGAGCACTGACTGTGTTCCAAAAAGAAAACAATTTCCTCTGTAGTATTCAGCAACTAAGAAGTACTGGAAGGATTAAGATTTTTTAATAGAAGTAATTTACAAATCTGTTCATCTTTCTGGCACCAGTTGATAAAAGAAGAAAATAAAGTTTTCCACCAGAGTACCCCTTTGATTATATGAGGGAGTGCAGAATTGTATTGCTATGCAATGTAGTGTGCCTTTAAAGGGGTACTCCAGTGCAAAACATTTTTTTTTAAATCAACTGGTGCCAAAAAGTTTAACAGATTTGTAAATTACTACTATTAAAAAATCTTAATCCTTCCAATACTTATTAGCGGCTGTATACTACAGAGGAAATTCTTTTATTTTGTATTTCTTTTCTGTCTGTCCACAGTGATCTCTGCTGACACCTCTGTCCATGTCAGGAACTGTAGGAAACCTATGTTGCTCTGGACTGTTTCTAAAATGGACAGAGGTGTCAGCAGAGAGCACTGTGGACAGACAGAAAATAAATCCAAAAAGAAAATAATTTGCTCTGTAGTATACAGCAGCTAATAAGTACTGGAAGGATTAAGATTTTTGAATAGAAGTAATTTACAAATCTGTTTAACTTTTTGACACTAGTTGATTTAAAAAAAATGTTTTCCACTGGAGTACCCCTTCAACCACACTCTATAAGTTTTCTTCCATTATGTATATTACAACTAGATACATTGGGAAATTTTATGACCATTCCAATATCCATCTTCCCCATGAATCCATAAGTCCAGAAATCTAAGATATGAGACAGGGTCTTCACCTTGTAGAGCAGATGGTCATCACCATTTTTTTTAACAAGGGTTTTTGATGCAGTTTTTGCAGGGGTAAGAAACCAAAAATATTTGTTTTGACTGCAGAACAATTAACTTTATAGTGTGAGAACCAGGTCAGACTACAGTATGAGAACCAGGTCAAACTAAACTCTGGATCCCATCTTCCTACACACACAGGGAGTAGAGTCAGATTTTGGGGTTAACTGCAATCACATCTGAATTTTTTAAGGTACATTCTGTATTGCATAACAGTAAATATATAACATGTAATAGACATATAAAGAATAATAATGATAATAATCATAATAATGACAGCAATAATAAACTATTAATAATAAAATAAGAATAATGGCAATAATAACAACAATAAAAATAATGATAATAATAACGACAATAATAATAATAATATTAATAATAATAATAAATATTAATACAAGAATGAATTGCATATGTAAACAGATGTTCCTATGCAAAGAAAGACACTGGCATACATACCTGTCAGCTGAGAGGGCAGTTAGGGTAAACACTGATACCCCTACAGATGTAAGCTGTATGAATGGGATGAGCTTGCAGCCCACCCTGCCAAACAACCACTTATCTGCCAGGTACCTGCTGGCATCCACAGGGGCACAAGTGACCAACAACAGCAGATCCCCCAAAGCCAGGCTGGAGATGAAGAGATTGGGGACATTTCTCATGGACTTTACAGTGCAGAAAATCTTGATCAAAGTCACATTTCCAACAAGTCCTACAAGGATGATGAGCCCATACACAGGAGCTATGGCATAGGTGACCCCTGGGTAGAACCAGTCTTCAGCTGAGTGGTTGGAGCTTTGGTTGAAACAGGAGCTGCTGAGGGCAAAGTTGTCCCCTTCATAGTCAATCAGCAGGCAGTTTTCAGGGCTCATTGTGAGACTGTGGTGAAGCACAAGGTAGAGTTAAAGGTGCTTATCTTGTATTCTGGTCAGCCCTTTAAGTCTTCACATTCTGAGGGCTAGATGGTAGAGGTCATCTCTTATGATCCTTTTTGCTTCATTGGTGCCTGTGGATCTTCTTAGCACCCTCTGTGATCCTTTATGTGACTCTATTTCATCTGTTCCTTTTTCATTCCCCACACTTCCTAAACTCATTAAAACTGTTTTAAAATAGAAGCCAAAGTAGATGAGACAGTGACTTACACATTCCTGGCATCACAGTCCAGACTGTGTAAATGCACAGTAGGAAGAATTCAGAGCTGTTCCTTCAAGACTCCTGACACTTTCTAGAATGAGAAATCCAGAGGTTTGCATTGAGTCCACCTGCTCAGTAGGCAATGTAATGTGCACAAGGCTTGCAAGTGCTGCTCTGTTCTGGGAATCTGAGATGTGAGCAGAGAAATGACAGAACCCTCCTACTGGACAAACTGGGCACTGCTGCTGAGAACACATCAAGGAAATCTGTTTTTTATCTGCTTGTTCCCAATTGCAGTGTTTCCCAACCAGAGTGCCTTCAGCTCTCGCTAAACTATCACTCCCAGCATGCCCGAACAGCCTTTGGCCCTACTACTGGACAAACTGGGCACTGCTGCTGAGAACACATCAAGGAAATCTGTTTATTATCTGCTTGTTCCCAATTGCAGTGTTTCCCAACCAGAGTGCCTCCAGCTCTCGCTAAACTATCACTCCCAGCATGCCCGAACAGCCTTTGGCCCTACTACTGGACAAACTGGGCACTGCTGCTGAGAACACATCAAGGAAATCTTTTTTTTTTTTTAACTGTTAGTTCCCAATTGCAGTGCCTCCAGCTGTTGCTAAACTACAACTCCCAGCATGTCCGTACTGCCTTTGGCCCTTCTACTGCATAAAAAAAAGGCATTGCTGCTCCTTTTTTTAACTGCGTGTTTCCTATTACAGTGTTAACAAACTAGGGTGCCTCCAGCTGTTGCAAAACTCCCAGCATACCCAGGCAGCCTTTGTCTCTCCTACTGGACAAACTGGGCACTGCTGCTGAGAACACATCAAGAAACTCCTTTTATTAAACTGCTTGTTCCCAATTGCAGTGTTTTTGCCAACCAAGGTGCCTCCAGCTCTTGCTAAACTACAACTCCCAGCATGTCCGAACATTTGGCCCCCCTACTGGACAAACTGGGCACTGCTGCTGAGATTACGGTTTTTTTTTATTGCATGTTCCCTTTTGCCTGGGTGCCTCCAGCAGTTGCAAAATGACAACTGCCATCATGCCCGGACAGCCTTTCTTTTTTTTTTTTTGAGCTGATCGGATCCTGAAATGGGTTGGATGCAAACGGCTACTGCCGGGTTCCAACGGACCCAATGCAAGTGAATGGAGGCTGTCGGTGACCCGGTATATTTACAGGATTTTAGCGGAGAAAAAAAATGGAACTTGCACTATTTCTTTCTCCGCTAAACTCCCATCCTTCTGGCCAGATTGTTGACGGAACTCTGAATAGCAATGTGAATGAGGCCTAACTCTTCTGCTGCCTGAAGCAAACCTTAAAGGAGTACTGTGGTGCAGGATCCTTATCCCCTATTTAAAGGATAGAGGATAAGTCTCTGATCACTGAGAAGGAGGGGATCCAACTGCTGAGACCCCCCACCCTTCCTTCCCCCGAACTTCTGCACAGCACCCCATCTCTCCCCAGGAATGGAGCATGTTGACCCCCGCACAAAGTGGAGGCCGACGTGCCCCCCCCCTCCCCCCCCCCCCTCCATGTATCTCTATGGGAGAGCCAGAGATTCAGCATTCGGGAATCTCCAGCTCTTCCATAGAAATACATGGAGTAGGTGTGTTGGCCGCTGCTTCATGCGGGGGTCGACACGCTCCATTCCTGTGGAGAGCCGGGGTGCCATGCAAGAGATTGCGGGCAGTCCCAGCAGTGGGATTGGATAGGGGATAAGTGTTCCTGCACCACAATACTACTTTGAAAGGTTTAAAGATGCCCCCACTGGTCCTTCAACCCAAAATGTGCTTCTTCGGCTGGGCAAAATCTTAGAATTATTTATCAGTGTATGCTGTCATAAGTAAAAGCATGCAAGTGTCTTTTTTAGTTGGGGGCTCTCTGGATGGTATATTTTAATGGCAATATTGTGGATGATTTTGTTAGGGTTCCAGTGCACACTTGGTCATAATAGTTTTCAGTAGCGCAGCTTATGTGGTGTCCCAGCACTGCTTCGAGCAGACCTGCCGCACAAGTGTTGGGCCCATTGAAAAACTTATTGCTAAATTAATTATGTTTCAGCACTTTATCAAGAGTTCATCTATTTTTTATAACTATTTTGTTGTAATTCTTAAGTATGTTATTTATGTGTTCTTGTACCTTTAAGCAGAGAGAAGTGTAAACCTCATGTGACCTTTCCTGCCAATGGAAACCTCTAAATTCTGGCCCATATAGTGTAGTGGGGGAGGAGTTGCCCCAGTCTAGCCTCAATTCACTGCTGAGTAAAGCGTGGTAAAGGTGTGAGGTGTGTTGTGTGTTCTAAGGAGAGGCCCAGATCAAATCTACTTTATCCGGTCATTCTGCAAGGATCGCTCGCACGGTGGAAGTTCATACCCTGGCGGAGAAAGCTACAAGACCTTGACAGAACCCTATCTACCAGGATCAATCTTCAAGTCTCTTAAGTCAGTATCAATTTATTGGGTGAAAGCACCACAAGTCCCAGCAAGGCATCAGGGCTCCCAAAGGGTTACGCTGCATCTTCTCACTCTGAGCCAGACTGTCTGTGTAATACCATCTGCACCCTGCTCAGTAAAGACAGATATCTGTAACCTCATGTTGGTGTGTTCATTTACTCCTCATGTCTGGCCCAGGAGAAGCTGTCTCCAACCTCGGACTGTGTATAAGATAAGGGTGCTCTGGTGTCACAAAGTATTTCCCTACACCACCACACTTATAATGGTGAGGCACATGCACAAGCTATGTACGCTAACAGTATGATCGAACGGCAGAAAATGTGCAAAATGTCCGCCCGAAAAACACAGGCAGATATTCCGTGCATTAGAATAATTCGGCAGGCACTAGGACCACTCGGAAGTGCTGCATTTCATAGACAGCTAAGCAAGCGAAATCCGTGAAAAGAATCGACTATCTTTTTGGGGATGCCAGAATCGAGATTTCCCTGGCAGAAACATCTGCTGCAGAAAATTCCACCATGTGCACAATGCAGTAGAACACTATTGAAATCAATGGGACTGCAGCGGAATGTCCATGCAAAATATTCTGGCGGAATTCCACACAGACATTCTGCCTTGTGAACATAGCCTAAAACTGCCTTGTTAAACAGTAACAGTACATGCAGTGCATTACTGTCCAATGGCCAAATCATGAGCATGGCTTATATGGAAAAAAAAAAAAAAAAAAAAAATATATATATATATATATATATATATATATATACAGTATATTTGTGGTGCACAAAAACCTCTAAATTTGGATTCTCCTGGAAAACAATTCTTAAGGTTGCATTCACAGGTACAGTATCCTGTACAGATTTGATGTGCAGGATTTGAAGCTGTGTTCAGTCATTTAGTTTACATTGAAATCTGCAGCATAAAATCCTGATACAGTACGTGTGAGTACACCCTAAGGATACATTCACACGTACAGGATCTGCTGCACATACTGTGTTTGCTGCATATTTTCTGTAGCTAAGTTTGCTACCCAGTTAACGGGTAGCAAAATCATCTGCACCAAATATGCAGCAAAAATTGTGCAGCAGATCCTGTACGTGTGAACATATCCTAAAAGTGAAGGGTTGTGATGTCCATGCATGCTGTCATACATGTACATCCGGAGTTGTGTACATGCATGTTCGTAGCATATACTACCATACAGTGACTAGATTCTACCACTATACTGCCACTAAATTATACTACCACTTCGTGGTCTTATTCCAACATACTGTCATTAACCCCTTAAGGACCACAGGTTTTTCCATTTTTGCACTTTCGTTTTTTGCCTCTTGACCTTTTAAAAATCATAACCCTTTCAATATTTGCACCTAAAAATCGGGATAGGAGGTCAGGATAGGAGGTCAAGATATGAGGTCGGGATATGAGGACAGGATATGAGGTCGAGAAAGGAGGATGGTATAGGAGGTTGGGATATGAGGTTGAGACAGGAGGACGGGATAGGAGGACGGGATAGGAGGACAGGATAGGAGGATGGGATATGAGGATGGGATATGAGGACGGGATATGAGGTTGAGATATGAGGACAGTATATGGGGACGGGATATGACAACAATATATGAGGATAGGATATGAAGTCAAAAGCTTCCTCCTTTGTTGATTTTCCTCCCCAACAAGGATGAGGAAGGAAAACCGGGCAACGCCAGGTACTCAGCTAGTATAACATAAAATCCTGATTTAAACAATGGGTCATATTCTCCTTAAATAAAACTCTATACACAAACCAATATCAACTCTCCTCCTCTAAGTGTAAGCATACAGAGATAGAAACCACATCTACACAATCTATGCAGACATATAAATGATTAGAATGATTATTGATGATTAGATGAAGAGATTAAAGATATTGTTTTTTACAGTAATACACCCCAGTACGGTTGCAATAGAATAAAGCATACTCTTTCTCTCTCTTTCTCTGAACTGTCCCTACCTGCACTATGGTTGCTTGCAGTCTTTGCCTCAATAGGGGTGTAGAACACTTTGCCTTGTTGTGACATGGGGAATGTGCTGTGTTAGTGAAATAATACTGTTACTCAGTATGACATGCAGATTACAGGCATCGCTATTAGAATCACTACCGCAGAGTGTCTGCATGTGGAAGCAGGGTCGGGAGACCATATGGTGTCACAATTGAAAAGATTAAAGAGATTTTTTAATGTAATTTTTATTTAACCCCTTAAGCATGCTGGCGTTTTCCATTTTAGCATTTTCATTTTTTCCTCATCACCTTCTAAAAATTATAACGCTTTCAATTTTGCACCCACAGACCCATATTAGGGCTTACTTTTTGCGCCACCAATTGTAGTTTTTAATGGCATCAATCATTTTACCACAAAATTTATGGCAAAAACAGAAAAAAAATATTTGTGGGGCAAAATTGGAAAAATGCCATTTTGTAATTTTTGGAGGCTTTTGATTCTGTGCAGTACACTTTTCGGTAAAAATGACACCATATTTTTATTCTGTTGGTCCATACGGTTACAAAGATACCTAATTTATATAGGTTTTATTTTATTTTACTACTTTTAAAAAATTCTAACTACATGCACCAAAATTAGTATATGTAAAATTGTTATCTTCTGACCCCTATAACTTTTTTATTTTTCAGTATATGGGGATATATGGGGGGGCTCATTTTTTTGCGCTGTGATCTGAAGTTTTTATTGGTATCAACTTTCTTTTGCTGGGATTTTTTATCTCTTTTTATAAATTTTTTAAGGGTATACAAAGTGACCAAAAATAAGTAATTTTGGACTTTTACATCAAACTAATACTTTATGACCACAAAACCCAATATAAAAAGGAGTCATATGGCAGAACAATGACAGAGCCTAGAGGTGGCAGCAGCTCGATGAGACCATAGGCCCTCACAATTGAAATGATTAAAGATATTTTGTAAAATTTTAATTGAAGATTTTATATAGATAAAAATTTTAAAAGTTTAATTTAATGTTCCAACAGCATGAGGAGACCCTATGATGGCACAATGACACAGCCTTGAGGTGGCAGCAGCATGAGGAGAACATAATGTGGCAGAATTACCCAGACTAGAGGTGGCAACAGCCTGACGAGACCATAGGGCCTCACAATTGAAAAGATCAATTTAAATTTAAATTGAAGATTTAAAATAGATTAAGATAAAGTTTCATTTAATGTGCCAGAAGCATGAGGAGACCACATGGCCACGGTGTGTCTGGATCCTCTGTCTCGTCTCCCTCATCACCCTGTAGCTCCACAACCTGCTTCTACTCCTCCTCTCCTGTCAGGTGACTATAAAAAATACCCATTTTGCAAAACCGTGCCTGTGCTCCACTGTTCCCCTACTCCTCCTCCAGTTCAGCCCCCACAGGGCTCATGTGGCCGCGAGATGTAAGCGCCACGTCTCCAGTGCCCTGACCAGCCATAGTTTCCAACAGGTGTTCTAGGATATGAAGCAGTGGAATGATGTTGTTCATCCTGTAATCCTGGCGACTGACTAATAATGTGTCTTCCTCAAAGAGCCTGAGAAAACGGCAGGTGTCACCTATGGGCTGCCACTGGTGGACATTGAAGTTACACAGGGGAGTCCCCCTATCAGCTTGGATCATCAGGAAATCATTAATGGCCTTTCTCTGTTCATATAGCCAGTCCAACATATGGAGGGTTGAATTCAATTCGGCCTATTCGTCGAATTTTCCGTAAAAATTAGTTTCAGGTCGAATTTCTTGGTGGCGAATCTATATTAAAAACTACTATTTTTGGCCTACAGAGAGCCTAAACAGGGGTGTAGAACACTTTGCTTTGTTCTAACACGCATATGGAGTGTGCTGGGGTAGCGAAATAATACTGTTATTCAGTATGACATGCAGATTACAGGCATCGCTTTTAGAATCACTGCCACAGAGCGGCACAATGACAGAGCCTGGAGGTGACATCAGTATGAGGAGACCATATAGTGGCTGAATGACACAGCGTGGTGGTGTTGGCAGCATGAGGAGACCATATAATGGCTGAATGACACAGTGTGGAGGTGTTGGCAGCATGGGGAGACATATAGTGGCTAAATGACACAGTGTGGAGGTTTTGGCAGCATGTGGAGACCATATAGTGGCTGGATGACACAGCATGGATGTGGCTGAAGCATGAGGAGACCATATAGAGGCTGAATGACACAGCGTGGAGGTGTTGGCAGCATGAGGAAACCATATAGTGGTTGAATGACACAGCTTGGATGTGGCTGAAGCATGAGGAGAGCATATAATGGCTGAATGACACAGCGTGGAGGTGTTGGCAGCATGAGGAGACCATATAGTAGCTGAATGACACAGCGTGGAGTTGTTGGCAGCATAAGGAGAAAATATAGTGGCTAAATGACACAGAGTGGAGGTGTTGGCTGCATGAGGAGACCATATAGTTGCTGAATGATAAAGCATGGAGCTGGCAGCAGCATGAGTAGACACTAGGGCTTCACAGTCCCTAAGATTAAAAGATGAATTTTGACATTTGAATTGAAGATTTTTGGTAGCTAGTGCATAAAATTTTAGGCCCAGGCCCAGCAGTATCAGTAAACCATATATTGGCTGAATGACACAGCCTGTAGGTGGCTGAAGCATAATGAGACCATATAGTGGCTCAATGACAAAGCCTGGTGTTGGCTGAAGCATGAGGATACCACATAGTGTCTGAATGGCACAGCCTGGTGTTGGCAGAAGCATGAGGAGACCATTGAAATGTAAGATTTTTAAATTTAAAGGGGTTATCCAGGATAAAAAAAAATATTAACTGGCTCCAGAAAGTTAAACAGATTTTTAAATTACTTCTATAAAAACATCTTAATCCTTTCAGTACTTATGAGCTGCTGAAGTTGAGTTGTTATTTTCTGTCTAAATGCTCTCTGATTACACCTGTCTCGGTAACTGTCCAGAGTAGAAGCAAATCCCCATAACAAACTAATTCTACTCTGTGCAGTTCCCGAGACAGACAGAGATGTCAGCAGAGAGCACAGAGAGCAGAGAGTAATTTACAAATCTGATTACATTTCTGGAGCCAGTTGATATGTAAAAAAATGTTTTTACGGGAATACCACTTTAAATTTATGATATTGAAATTGAGGATTTTGAAATTGAAATTTTAACTTCCAAGTTTTAGTGCCTCGGGCCCTGGCTTGTGGGTACAAAGGACCAAATATAACAAGGAGTCACATGTCACATGGCGGCACAATGACAGAGCCTGGAAATGGCATCAGAATGAGGAGACCATAGAGTAGCTGAATGACTGCTTGGAGTTTGTGGCAGCATGAGGAGACCATATAGTGGCTGAATGACACCGCCTGGAGGTGGCTGAATCATGAGACCATATAATGTCTGAATTGCACAGTCTGGAGGTGGCTGAAGCATGAGTAGACCATTGAAATTCAAGATTTTGAAATTTAAATGTAAGATTTTGAAATTGAAATTGAGGATTTTTTATTGAAATTCTAGCTCCCAAGTTTTAGTGTACTGGGCCCCGGCGTGTGGGTACAAAGGACCAAATTTAACAAGGAGTTACATGTCACATGGCAGCACAATGAGAGAGCCTTGAGGTGGCAGCAGCAGCATGAGGACCATGCCAACTTAGGGTTGAGTCTGAGGAACCCACCGACTGTTGACTGGGGGTGTCGAATTTCACTTGGGATGAAGTGGATGACCGAGTGAACCAATCAATCACAGCTGCTGGGTTGCTGGTCGAGACACGACTGCTAGCTGACAACGGGAGCTCAGACCTCTCGCTGCAACTCCAGCTGCCACACGCCCCTACTCTGCTGCGACCTGTGCCTGATGAATTTAGGCCTCTGCCACTCCACTGTGCACGTCCTAGCACTACTCTGCCTGACATACTTATTGCGTATATGAGGGGAGTACAATACGCTTCACTACGCTTAAAACAGTATTTGTCTAGAACAGCAGCAGGTGTGTACTATTGGTTGTCCTTTCATAGTATATAGGCCCTTGACAGATTAACAGGTACAAAACAGTACACTACTTAGATGTAGGTATGTGGTATGCACTTATGAGGGCAGAAAAATGTTATGCAGTACGCTTAAAAATACTTATTTTTACCTGTGTCCCAGATTCCAAAATTCCTTTATAATCAGAAAATGTCAGAATCCACCTGACATTCAAAATAAGAAAGTGATACATACGTTCTCTGAAGAAAAGGATCCTTTATTAGATGACAATATGAGTATTGTGTATTCCAGTGACATTAGCTCATCGGAGGAACAGGAAAACATGATACAACTTAATTCTGCAACTGAAGAACCACAATAAAGAATGAACGACTTAAAGCCTCCTGGAACTGAGGAACTTCAAAATGGTAAATCTACCACCTGGGATAGTCAGTCAATTCCAACAGCCAGTGGTCCGTACCCACAGATTCGTATTTCTGCTAGTCCTTGGCAATATTCCTTTTATTACTGGTATCAACATAGCAAAAATGCTGGGAGAGTAACTCAAGGATAGCCACATGTTTCCTACAATACACAGTCAACCAATCCTTATAATCAGTCTTCTGCATTTGCAGTGCAAAATTCCTATAATACAAACCAGACTTTCTCTGATTTCAATGGACAGATTCAAGCACAGATGTATTCAGTTTCTGGCCCCTTTGGTGCCAATTTGCATTACAATTATGCAGATCCATCCTCTTCTTCAAATCAGAACCCAGTGATAAATCCATACTCTTATAGTTCTACTGCAAATACAGGCTAGCCATGGAGTTCTTGGCAATAATGAAGAAAACAAGATGAAAAGATTAAACAATGATCCCTGGATTCAATATCTGAATTTTTAATTTAAAATTTTTTGCAGTTGACTACTTGTAGTAGTACTATTTATGTCAATGATATTTCTAGTTTTTGGCACATTTCTTAACTGTGCTAACTTTTTTGTATGTTTTTGAATTATATTATCTAACTAAGTTAACAAATCTCACCAATATTTAATTTTTATAAAATAAATACTTATTTTTTGATTTAGTAAAACACTAGCCGGTGATTACTTTTGGCTTGACTTTCACGGTATCTAGGCCCTTGACAGATTAACAGGTACAAAATAGCACACTAATTAGATGTAGGTATGTGGTATGCACTCATGAGGGCAGAAAAATGCGCTATAGTGCACTTAAAAAGTATTTGAGTAAAAACACCAGCCGGTGAGTACTTTTGCCTGGACTTTCACAGTATCTAGGCCCTTGACAGATTAACAGGTACAAAATAGTACACTACTTAGATGTAGGTATGTGGTATGCACTTATGAGGGCAGAAAAATGCACTACAGTATGCTTAATAAGCGTATTGGATTAAAACACCAGCTGGTGATTACTTTTGGCTGTCCTTTCACAGTGTGTAGGCACTTGACAGATTAACAGGTACAAAATAGTACACTACTTAGATGCAGGTATGTGGTATGCACTTATGAGGGCAGAAAAATGTGCTACAGTACACTTAACCACTTAGGGACCACGGGCGTACAGGTACACCTTCGCTCCCTGGTACTTAAGGACCAAGGGCATACCTGTACGCCCGTGGGAATTTTGCTCCCCGCCACATGCCAGGCAGGGACCGGACCGGGGTGACTGCTGATATCTATCAGCAGGCACCCCGTGCAAATGCCCAGGGGGGTCATTAGACCCCCCATATCGACGATCGCCGCAAATTACCGGTGCTCTGAACATTTCATAAAAAGGACAGAGATGTCAGCAGAGAGCACTGTGGTCATAATGTCAGCAGAGAGCACTGTGTTCCAAAAAGAAAATCATTTCCTCTGTAGTATTTAGCAGTTTTTAAGTACTGGAAGGATTAAGATTTTTTAATAGAAGTAATTTATAAATCTGTTTAACTTTCTGGCACAGTTGATTAAAAAAAAGTTTTCCACCGGAGTACCCCTTTGATATGTCTCATTATTATTACACTTAAAGAGTCCAAGAAGACAAGATATGTGCTGTTTCCTAATGACCTCATAGGGGAAAGCTGATGTTTTCCAGTAAGAAGACCAGCCATAATTCCTCTGCATATCTGTTTTTTTGGGGTTAATATAAACATTTTCCTATTTTGAGATTAAGATGAAAGAGGTTAAAAATAGAGATGAGCAAACCAAACCCATATAAACCAAGTTCAGTCAGAACTTTGCTAAAAGTTCAATTTGGCTAAAAGTTGAACTTTGGGTGGTTCAGTTTGCAATACCTGCTAAAATGACATCAACCACATGACAGAAAGGAGGAAAGATTACATGACATCAGGGAATCCTATAATGCCTTTTAAACAGCTCCCCAAGCCGGTCAGGAGGCAGTATAGGGGTGATGTCAGAGCCACTATAAAGGTCTATGCACACCTTCAGAAGCAATTTTAGAGATAGCAGGTTTTAGGTGAAGATCTCTGTGAGGGACACTAAGCAGTGAATAATGCAGATGGGAGTAGGATCATACATATATAATTATTGTAGTGAAGCAGCAGAGAGTGTTCTGCATCTGTTTTATCAGTGCAAAAGCTGTTTTAATTGAAAGTTAAGTGACTTTTTTTTGTTAAAAAAATGGACATAGAGGGTTTGAGTCACTTTTGTGCACTTTCTATGATGCCAATCCTGTTGCTGTTATTTTTGTGTTTGTAAAAAGCCACTGCTTCTTCACTTTCCATAAACTGATTATATTTGGACATCTTGAAAAAGCTATGGCTTCTTTCGATACCTCTGTGTGCATATAAACACCAGCAGGCATCTGCCTCCAAAAACGCATTTCTTTTGGCCATTAATTAAAAAAAAAAAATAATAATAATAATAATCTGCTTGTATAGTGTGTTTTCATTCAGTCTGCTAGTTACCACCAGGTACCATCCATTTACTGATATACATACATATTGTTTTAACTTTGAAATGAACATTGCCTTTCAAACAGCTCAGAAGTCTATAGTGTCCAACAGTGTTATACATACAACATTTTGAACTGGTCAAAAAGTATTTTTCCTTAAAAAGCCAATACCAGACACAGCCAATGGACAGAGTTTCCAGTAAATAAGCAAGAAAATTAAATTTCTTTATCTAAAGCCTTTTTGAAGTTATCTTCAGTATAAGGGTAAGTTTGCAAAAGTTACCATTGCATTGTATTTTTGGCATGCATTTGTGTCCTCAATAAGCAAAAAAAAAAGATTAAAAAAAATTGTGGGGCACAGAAAACAAAACACAGCGGTCTAAAACACGTTTCTGTGTGTACTTAGCCTTATATGTATATTGTATGCATTATATCTCTGACTATACTAGTTTTAGACTTATTAAGAATACTGCAGTAGAATAAAGATAAATTCTGAATGTGCAGAGATTATAGTATGACATACAGGCATGACAAGAATGCACACGGTTACTATTTCTACCAGATCCATTTTTTAGCACATATAAGTGGTGGAAACAAAGCAGAACATTCTGCCTATGCTGTTACTTGCCACTAATCTTTCTATCCAACCCTATTTTCCAATGCATGAAGGCACAGAAGACAAATTATTTTCTGCTATCGAGACAAAAATCTTGTAAGGTGTCTTGGTGTGTGAGTCCTCCATTTCAAATCCATGGAAGACAATGTTTTCTACTTAACCTACACATGGAGCAATGAGGGAATAAGCCAGGGGAAGTAATGCAGGGGGATATTATTCTGCTGGTACTGATACATATTATTTATGGAGCCTCATATATAAATTATATTCAGGGCAGCCAACTTATCATCATGAGCAATAGCCAAATATACCATTTGTGCAAACATCAGCTCAATTTTTAAGGCACTTAAAATTCTTATTATATTTCTTTATTATTCCTCTTCTTCCTTTTTTTGTTACGCAAGACAATTTAAAAAAGGATGGTACAAAATGAAAGACCCTGTATTGATAACCAAGAGAAAATAACACAAATTTATTAAAATTAGTGATGAGCGAATCGAATCTGACAAATCCAAATTCATTACAAATTTCAGGAAAAATTTGCTTTGCAGTGAATCCGAAAATCGCAGCTTTCAAATAAACGCATTGCTTCATCAAACTCCATTTAGTGTGGTCCAGGCTCCAGGGCATCTAAAATGGTGGATCCACATGTGAGGACATGGGGCAAGGAACTCTGGGAAAGTGGGAAGGCGGGTAGGTGGATGAACCTGAATCACATGCACATATCAGCAGCCAGCTGCTATATAATCGGCAGCCATCTTGTGGCCAGCCATTCCAGAGTTGTATTTCAGAGAGAGCAGACAGAGATAGAGCAGACAGAGAGCAGTGTGTGTGTTGTACAGAAAAACAGCTTCACAGCAGCGATTCACCACAAGCCCAAGTCACTGCAGAAAAGTACTGACAGGGAAGGGAGCCGCTGTGTACTACACAGCGGCTCTGTACTGCTGCAGTGTGGTGTACAGCAACTCTAAAGCTTATAGGGGCCAGTTAAGCTGAGCACTAAAAGCCATTGTCACCTGCTATTAGTGCATAAAAAATACTATTCTGGGCTGTACTACACAGCGATTCTGTGCTGCAGCACTAGTGTGTACTACAACTCTAAAGCTAACGGGCCAGTTAGGGTGAGCACAAAAAGCCATAATCACCTGATTTCAGTGCCTAATGCAGGTTGCGTAGAAGAGTGTGTTGTCCTCGTATAAGTGTAACCTGTGCGTACATTTTTTTTGTTTTTCCTGTCAAACTAATTTGGGCCTACTTACTGTGAAAGGCCAGACAAAGCTACACACTTGTTTTTGTAGCCTAATACAGTTTTATGCGGAACGTATTGTCCACCTCTCATAAGTGTAAATTGTACATACACCTATGTGGTGTACGTTTTTTTCCCTGTTAAAGTAATTTGGGCCTAGTTACTGTGAAAGGCCAGCCAAAGCTACACAATTGTTTTTATAGTCTAATACAGTTTTAAGCGTAGAGGAGTGCATAGTCCTCCTCTCATAAGTGTAAACTGTACGTACACCTACGTGGTGTCCTTTATATTTTTCCTGTTAAAATAATTTGTGCCTAGTTACTGTGAAAGGACAGCCAAAGCTATACACTTGTATCTGTAGTCCAATATAGTTTTAAGCATAGTGGAGCCCATAGTCCTCTTCTCATAAGTGTAAACTGTACTTACACCTACGTGGTGTCCTTTATATATTTTTTTCCTGTTAAACCAATTTGGACCTAATTACAGTGAAAGGACAGTCAAAGCTACACCCTTTTTTTGTAGCCTTATACAGTTTGTAGCAGAGTGTATAGTCCTCCTCTCATAAGTGTAAACTGTACACACACCTATGTGGTGTCCTTATAAAATAATTTGGGCCCAATTACTGTGAAAGTCCATCCAAAGATACACACTTGTTTCTGTAGTCTAATACAGTTTTAAGGGTAGTGGAGTGTATTGACCTCCTCTCATAAGTGTATACTTATACATGGTGTACGATTTTGTTCCTGTTAAAGTCATAAGGGCTTAGTTACTCTGAAAGGCCAGCCAAAACTACACACCTGCTTTTGTAGCCAAATATAGTTCTAAGCGTAGTGGAGCGTATTGTCCTCCTCTCATAAGTGGAACATATAGGCACTCAGCTGGTGTATAAGTATGTCAGGCCAGGAGGTGCACAGAGGAGTGGTCTAAATTCATCAGGCAGCGATCGCAGCAGACTAGGTGCGAGTGGCCTGAGCTAACAGTATCAGCTAGCGGTCGTGTCTCGACCAGCAACCCATCTGCCGTCATTGATCGGTTCACTCAGTCATCCACTTCATCACAAGTGACATCTGACACCCCAAATCAACAGTTGGTGGGTTCTTCAGATGCAACCCTCAGTTAGCATGGCCCTGGAGCGATCCCTGTCCTCACATTGCCTCTGTCCTATGCTTTTCCCTTCCCCACAGAAGTATTGTATGCTGTGGGTTCAGCTCCACTATTTAGTTAGCCCTCTACTAGAGGACAGTCAGCAGCTACTGTCAAACCAAGAATTGGAGGACACATCTGCCACTTCCTCCACTAGGCGGGTAAGTAGTGATGAGGAGAATGGTGTGGGAGGTGATGTTGAGAGCATTCAGGCTCCTGAAGCAGACACTGTTGAGGAACCTGAGGAGGACATCAGTCACGTGCAGACACAACACGATGATGATGAAGCCGATCGCACTTGTGAGATGGGTGCAGAAGGGGCTTCATCATCACCAGGAGAAGAGGGTTGCAGCAGCTGTGCCAGTAAGGTGGTAGCATGGTTGGCAATCAGCATGGTGGCAGAAGTGGGAAGTCTGGAGCCAAACGTGCCTGGGATAGACTACCTGCTTCGCGGCAGCCTACCTTCCCGGGAGGTAGTGGAACAGAGATTCCTGGAGTCGACGGCAGTAGCAGTCAATCAGTGCGGACTGTTGGGGGGAAATCAGCTACTCGGAGGTATGGCAGTTTTTCATCAAGCATCCGGGGGATGTTAACCTGGCCACATGCAAGGTGTGTCGGTAGAAGGTGAAGCGTGGGCAGGGTCCCAATGTTGGCACCACGGTCCTGCATCAACTTAATGTCACCATAAAGCAGCCTGGGAGAACCGTGGCTCTGATGCGGTGGTCCAGCCTGCTGCATCCCCCAGTGGAACGCCACTCCCTGTTTCAGGCAGCCAAGGCTCCCCCACTTCAGCCGAAGGGAGCTGTCTGTTATACCCATCTTCTGTCGGTCCAGATGCTCCTGCTCCTTCTACTTCGAGTGAGCCATTCCGCCAGCAATCCATCAGCGAAGCTATGTCCAAGAAACAACAGTATGCACCCACTCATCCAAAGGAGCAGAAGCTGAATGTGCTACTGTCCAAGTTGGTTCTGCAGTACCTCCCTTTTCAAGTTGTGGACTCTGCACCTTTCAGAGAACTGATGGCTTGTGTCGAGCGAGGTGGAGAGTCCCAAGACGTAATTTCTTTGCAAAAAAGGCAGTACCAGCCCTGCACAATTTTGTGGAACAGAATGTGGGTCAGTCCTTGAGCCTGTCGGTGTGTACCAAAGTGCACAACAGTGCCGACTTGTCGAGCTGTAACTACAGTCAGGGACAACACATGTCCTTTACGGCCCACTGGGTTAATGTGGTTCCTGCACAGCCACAACAGCAACTTGGACAGGTCACCCATCCAGGGCGAGTAACATTTGCCAAGAAGGGAAATAAGAGGGCGAGAGTAGGGCCTTCCAGGGGAAGTTTTTACCCCCACCTGCTACAATGGACAATATGTTGTTCCCATCCACCTTTTGGAGGCAAGTGTTACTCGCCCTAAAAAGGGTGGCTCCACACAGGAACCAAATCCTATTTCCAACTAAAAACCCTGGGAACTGGCAGTGTTTTTAGGTCGAAATCGGGAGAGGTTCCTGCGTGGGGCTGCCCTTTTTAGGGCGAGTAACACATGCCAAGAAGAGAATTTATAGTGCGAGGGTAGGGCCCTACAAAGGAAGTTTTTACCCCCACCGGTTACAATGAACCATACATTGTTCCCTTCCACTTATTAGAGGTCATTGCATCACATCAATACTTGGTGGTGTAGGTGGCACATGGTGTTTTTTGCACACCTTTCCTTTTGTTAGATATAAAAAAAAAAATTGGGTCCATATATTTTATGCTAAAATTAACATTAAAAGTTACATTTTACGTAATGCTTATCCTCAGTACTTCCTTGTACACACCAACACTTTGACAAAAGAGACTGTTTTCTTCTGCCTACCTGCCTCAGCTACAATTCTGATCCTGCCACCCACCTGATGCCACACATCTGATGCCAAGTTCTCCTTCTTTCACCCACCTTTGTCACCGGGTACTCGTATTGCCACCCACTGCCCCACTCTGTCACCGGGTCACTTTCAGGACTCCTGATGATGCTGATGGCACCTCCAGATTGTGCCATTCTGCCACCATATGTTCTCATGCTGATGCCACCTCCAGGCTGTTTCATTCTGCCACCATAAGTTCTCCTCATCCTGATGCCACCTCCAGGCTGTCTCATTCTGCCACCATATGTTCTCATGATGATGCCACCTCCAGGCTGTCTCATTCTGACACTGTATGCTCTCCTCATGCTGATGCCACCTCCAGGCTGCGTCATTCTGGCACTATATGTTCTCCTCATGCTGATGCCACCTACACGCTGTGTTATTCTGCACCATAGGTTCTCCTCAGGCTGATGCCACCTCCAGCCTATGTCATTCAGCCACTATATGGTCTCCTCATGCTTCCCCCACGTCCAGGCTGTGTCATTCAGCCACTATATGTCTCCTCAGGCTCCCGCCACCTCCACGCTGTGTCATTCAGCCACTATATGGTCTCCTCATGCTTCCCCCACCTAAAGGCTGGATAATTCAGCCACTATATGGTCTCCTCAGGCTGCCGCCACCTCCACACTGTGTCATTCAGCCACTATATGGTCTCATCATGCTGCCGCCACCTCCACGCTGTGTCAGTCAGCCACTATATGGTCTCCTCATTCTGCCGCCACCTCAAGGCTGTGTCATTCAGCAACTATATGGCCTCCTCTTGCTTCTGCCACCTCCACGCTGTTTCATTCAGCCATTATATGGTCCCCTCATGCTTCTGCCTCCTCCAGGCTGTGTCATTCAGCCACTATATGGTCTCTCCATGCTTCCGCCACCTCCAGGCTGTGCCATTCAGCTACTATATGGTCTCCTAATGCTTCTGACACCTCCAGGCTGTGTCATTCAGCCACTATATGGCCTCCTCACGCTTCCGCCACCTCCACGCTGTGTCATTCAGCCATTATATGGTCTCCTAATGCTTCCGCCTCCTCCAGGCTGTGTTATTCAGCCACTATATGGTCTCTCCATGCTTCCGCCACCTCCAGGCTGTGCCATTCAGCCATTATATGGTCTCCTCATTCTTCTGCCACCTCCAGGCTATGTCATTCAGCCACTATCTAGTCTCCTCAAAAATTAGCAAAATTTGCGGGTTTCTTTTCAATTTCCCCACATAAATAGTATTTTTTTTTGGTTGTGCCATACATTTTTTGGTAAAATGAGTAATGTCATTACAAAGGACAACTGGTCACGCACAAAACAAGCCCTCATACTCGTCTGTGGATGAAAATGTAATAAAGTTATGATTTTTAGAAGGCGAGGAGGAAAAAAATAAAATATAAAAATAAAATTTGCTAAGTCCTTAGGCCAAAATGGGCTGAGTCCTTAAGGGGTTAAAGACATTTTTGTTTTATAATTGATGTAAAAAGGACTTGTAAATTTTAAATAAAATTAAATAGAATTGAAATAAATAATTTTGATACATAAAAGACAGATAAGAAGTACTGAATGGAAGGTAACTCTTGTCACTATATTCTCATGACATGAAGGACATTTCCAAAAGAATCTGCATGTCATACTGAATAACAGTATTATTTCACTAACACAGCATACTCCCTATGCGTGTTACGACAAAGCAAAGTGTTCTACACCCCTATTGAGGCTCTCTGTAGCCCAGAAACAGCGATTCGCCGCAAACTAAATTTTTTGGGCAAATTCGGCGAATCTGCCAAATCAAATTTTCTAAAAATTTGCTCATCTCTAATTAAAATGAAAAGACACACCATCTATCCAAATTTTATGTATACACTGCAAATGTTCAAAGTGATGTCCATTGGTGACATAGCTGATGTCTAAGCGGTAGTCCAGTTCTGTCCAGATATGTTTCAGCATTCCTCATACAAGGACTTCATTGTTTCGGTGATGCATTGCCTCAGATCCTGTGTCTGGGGAGAGGAGTGAGATACACTCATTGGAGTCATTGATGTAGCTCCATAGAAAGAAGTCAGTGGTGACCAGCCCAATATTGGTAAATCGTTGTCTCCAATGTGGACAGTCATATGCTCGGGTAGAATTCCATTAAGGTATTGGTGGACATTCAAATTGAAATGTGAAGGATCTTCCTCTTTCTGTGGAAGTCGTTCCTTTAACATGTCTAGGTAGGACTGGCCAGTGATAGGTTCCTCTGAAAAAAAAAGGGAAACGTAGACTTTGTACCTGCTCATTGCCCATGCCTCCAATGTTATACTCTTCCTAGTGCCAGTGATAATAGCATCAGACTCCAGCTCAGCAATCATGCTGATGTCTGCCATTATCCCCTCAGATGCCGTTGTCTTTTCCCATTTTACCCCCAGAAAGCTTAAAATATTTTTATAAACATATTTGGTATCGCCATGTGCATAAATGTCTGAACTATCAAAATATAATGTTAATTATCCCGCATGATTAAAAAAAAGTCCAAAATTGCTGCTTTTTTGTCACATCCTACACCAATAAAATTTATAAAAAAATTATTAAAAGTTTTATATATACAAATGTGGTATCAATAAAAAGATCACGGCGCAAATAATGAGCCCTTGTACCAAACACATGAAAAAGTTATAGGTCGTCAAAATAGAGAGATTTTAAACGTACTATTTTGGTTAGATTTTTTTTAAAGCAGTACAATAATGTAAATTGTACAGCGCAAAAACAAATCCTTCCAAATGTGCTAATTTGCGGTTTTCTTTTCAATTTCGTCCCACAAATAGTATTTTTTGGGTCCGCCATACATTTTATGGTAAAATGAGTGATGTCATTACAAAGGATTAATTTAGCTCACTAGTCTGAATTCCTCTCAAAGGGAGGGGGCGTGGCCTCACTGCACAGGTCTCCGCCCCCTCCCTCAGTATACTGTCTGCTCACATCTCCCCTAGCATTAGCAAAACTACAACTCCCAGCTTGTCCTCACTGACGTAGCGGGACACAAGCTGACAGTGGGAGGATTTTTACTCCAGCTGTGAGCCCTGCGCTTGGTCCTTAACCCCTTAACGATGCAGGACATAAATTTACATCCTGCGCCGGCTCCGGCGATATGAAGCGGGATCGCGCCGTGATCCCGCATCATATCGCGTCGGTCCCGGCGCTCATCAACGGCCGGGACCCGTGGCTAATACGACACATCGCCGATCGTGGCGATGTGCGGTATTAACCCTTTAGAAGCGGCGGTCAAAGCTGACCGCCGCTTCTAAAGTGAAAGTGAAAGTGACCCGGCTGCTCAGTCGGGCTGTTCGGGACCGCCGCGGTGAAATTGCGGTGTCCCGAACAGCTTGCAGGACACCGGGAGGGCCCTTACCTGCCTCCTCAGTGTCCGATCAGCGAATGACTGCTCCGTGCCTGAGATCCAGGCAGGAGCAGTCAAGCACCGATAACACTGATCACAGGCGTGTTAATACACGCCTGTGATCTGTGTAAAAGATCGGTGTGTGCAGTGTTATAGGTCCCTATGGGACCTATAACACTGCAAAAAAAAGGAAAAAAAAGTGTTAATAAAGGTCATTTAACCCCTTCCCTAATAAAAGTTTGAATCACCCCCCTTTTCCCATAAAAAAAATAAAACAGTGTAAAATAATAAATAAATAAACATATGTGGTATCGCCGCGTGCGTAAATGTCCAAACTATAAAAATATATCATTAACTAAACCGCACGGTCAATGGCGTACGCGCAAAAAAATTCCGAAGTCCAAAAAAGCGCATATTTGGTCACTTTTTATACCATTAAAAAATGAATAAAAAGTGATCAAAAAGTCCGATCAAAACAAAAATCATTCTGATAAAAACTTCAGATCACGGCACAAAAAATGAGTCCTCATACCGCCCTTTATGTGGAAAAATAAAAAAGTTATAGGGGTCAGAAGATGACATTTTTAAACGTATAAATGTTCCTGCATGTAGTTATGATTTTTTCCAGAAGCGCGACAAAATCAAACCTATATAAGTAGGGTATCATTTTAACCGTATCGACCTACAGAATAATGATAAGGTGTAATTTTTACCGAAATATGCACTGCGTAGAAACGGAAGCCCACAAAAGTTACAAAATGGCGTTTTTTCTTCGATTTTGTCGCACAATGATTTTTTTTTCCCGTTTCGCCTTGCATTTTTGGGTAAAATGACTAATGTCACCGCAAATAAGAATTGGCAATGCAAAAAATAAGCCATAATATGGATTTTTAGGTGGAAAATTGAAAGGGTTATGATTTTTAAAAGGTAAGGAGGAAAAAACGAAAGTGAAAAAACTGAAAAACCCTGAGTCCTTAAGGGGTTAAGGGCTTGGTCCTTAAGTGGTTAATTCCAGCAGCCTGGGCAGGATTATAAAAAACAAAGTTAAGCACCATAGTACCCTTTAAAGCAGAGATCAATCAGTGAAACATAACATGTCAGCTGAGCAGCACCTACAACTTCATTAACAAACAACTACCAAATGGGCTTCACATATGCTATGTCCATTACTGCCAGTACATCTGCACAAAGCCTATTTCAGTCTACTTTCATATATCACTCACATCTATATTGTGCATGCACCAGACTCTTCCTGCTATCAGAGAAGCCTAAAGTAATAAGGTTAGGGGAAAGATGGTTCCAAGAAGTGTAGTGGGCAGTGTTCACACTAACAAGGAGGTTTATTGGGTGGATAATGAGCTCTCTGAGATGCCAGTTAAAAGTACTGTAGGAACTATACTATCTGTAAGGCTGGGTTCACACTACGTTTTTAGTGTATGGGTGCCGGATCCAGTTGGGAGAAGCGAAAACCGTCTGCTCCCGTATCCCATCCGGCTGGAACCCCATTCATTTAAATGAGCCGACCGGTGCCAAATGCTGACTCAGGTCAGCTAATTTTTGCCCCGTATACGGTTCTCTAACTGGACCTAAAACAGTGGTATACAGGGACACAAGAACAAGCAGCGTCCCAAAAAGGTTTATAACTTTAGACCTGTGTTCAGCATTGTTGGACAATGAGATATTAGCCAATACCTCTGGTACATTGGCGTGTTCAGATAAATTAGCCATATTTGAGTACATTTCACAAAAAAACACCAATAACCCTGCTGCACAGATCATTGCTATCAGTGTTATCGGTCAAGCCTGGATTTCAGGCTTAGATCAATCAATCCCCGATCGGACGCGACGGAGGCAGGTAAGGGGACCTCCGCTCGCGTTTTAGCTGATCGGGACATCACAATTTCACTGCGATTGTCCCCTTCAGCCCGACTGAGCTGCGGGAAGCTTTCGCTTTCATTTTAGACATGGCGATCAACTTTGAACGCCGCGTCTAAAGGGTTAATAGCATGCGGCACAACGATCAATGTCCCACGCTATTAGCCCAGGCTCCCGGCTTTCATTAGCCCGGCTTTCACACAGCGTGACTCCGCGTTATATAACGGGACCAGACGCAGGGCGTACAGGTATGCCCTGCATCCTTAATAGGTTAACCCCTTCCCTGATAAAAAGCAGAATCACCTCACTTTTCCCATAAAAAAACTATGTAAATAAAAATAAATATAAACATATGTGATATCGCTGCGTGCGTAAATTTCCAAACTATAAAAATATATCATTAATTAAACCTCACGGTCAATGGTGTACACATAAAAAAAATTCCAATGTCCAAAATAGCGAATTTTTGGTCGCTTTTTATACCATAAAAATAGTTATCAAAAGCGATCAAAAAGTCCTATGAAAACAAAAATGGTACTTATAAAAACTTCAGATCACGGCGCAAAAAAATTAGCCCTCATACATCCCCATATGCAGAAAAATAAAAAAAGTTATAGGGGTCAGAAGAGGACATTTTTAAACGTATACATTTTCCTGCATGTAGTTACGATTTTTTTCAGAAGTACGACAAAATCAAATCCATATAAGTAGGGTATCATTTTAACTATATGGACCTACAGAATGAAGATAAGGTGTCATTTTTACGGAAAAATGCACTGGCATTTTTTCTTCAATTTTGTTGCAATTTTTTCCCCAGCTGGGATACGGGACCGGCCAGTTTTCACTTCTCCCAACTGGATCCGGTACCCGTACGCTACAAACGTAGTGTGAACCCAGCCTTACTTTATCGCATTTTGGGTAAAATGAATAATGTCACTGCAAAGTAGAATTGGTGGCGCAAAAAAATAAGCCATAATATTGAAAATTTGAAAATTGAAAGGGTTATGGATTTTAAAAAGTAAGGAGGCAAAAAAGAAAGTGCAAAACAGAAAAATGCTTTGTCCTTAAGGGGTTAAATTATGCCAGTGTTATCAAATGGCCAATGCAAGTAACACATTCTGATTTATATACTCCAGGTAGCATGCGGGTGAGAAGTGCAGCTCCAAAGATAATCCAACCTAACAGTAGTATAAGTGAAGCAATCCCATTTGCTATGGTTAAAGAGTAGCTCCCACCATCCTTTTTTTTTTTCTGTCCCTGCCTATTGCCCATCTATCCCTAACCCCCTCCCTGCCTTTAATTTTTTTTTTACTATATTAAAAATTTCTTTTTGTCTGCCTGGTAGTGTCCTCACTTACCAGGCAGACTTTCGCAGAAGGCGTGCCATCACTGATGCCTGCTGGGGGGGCTGACTTCCGCCCTTAGTTCATCTATACAGGGTGCCTCAAGCTAACATCCTGACATCTATTGGCTGTCAGGGCATGCTGGGAGTTGTAGTGGTGAAACAACTGGAGGCACCCTGTGTTGAAAACAATATCTTTCCATGCACCCCCCCTCCGAACCCCGCTACCCGAACCCCGCCGCGCAACTCGCTTCCCCCCAAAGAAGACATACATACCAAAGTGCAGGACAGTCCATCAGCAGCGACGTGTACATGCCGGAAGGCAGGGCCAGCGTGCGAGGCCAGGGAGCCAATGCGAGCATGTCTGACTGAATTAGGACTGATTGCCTGGCCGGCCCGAATTCAAGCGTGACGTCACGCCAGGCTGCAGCCGGCCACTAGGAGGGAGAACCCTAGTGGCTGGTTTTCAAATGTAAAATTCAATATTTAATTTTTTTTTTTAAATAATGAATATATCTTAGAGATGTGTTGTAGTACATAAGTACTACAACATATCAACAACAACAAAAAGGTTGGCAACAGTGCCCATTTAACCCATAAATGTCGGCCTGAAATAAAAAACCTGCCATATAGTATCTAATTTCAAAGGTTGCTATAGAAAACCATGTTACTGTGTGAGTAAATTCAGATCGGCCATATTGCCAGGATGACAGGTGTGTAACATTCACTGTAGTAAGGCACGGGATAGTGCTGTCCTGCTCACACAGAACCACTTTTCCTGTCTACTTGCGTAACAGCGGGTCCACAACTGGGTTCCAGTCCCCACACTCACAGGAAGATGCAGAGCCACGCTTGTGGAGTAAGGTAACAGAAGTCCCTTAGACGTGTATGGGACTTTAAACAAAAGCCCTGACCTTTGCAATTGGGGTGGGGTTAGGGTTAGTATGAATAACCTATATTTTTAGTTGACATATAAGTAACATGTGTACAAAGTTTAACTGAAATATCTTCAGCCATTTGGAAGTTATTAAGGAACATACACACACATTGGCCCTCATTTACTAAGAAAATCGGGTTGTAAGTCTATGTTGCTTTCTTACCCGACTGCTTTTTTCCCCTGGTATTTATTATTATGTCGCATCCTGTTTGTCGCACGTGGGTTTTGTTGGTTTTGGTTTCCAACTCCTCTGAGCTGTCGGGAAAAATTCCACAACAATTCAACAAATTCGGGTTGGAAACGTTAATAAATACGTGGGAAAGCTCAGAAATGTCGGGTTACGCCCCTTTTTCGGGTTTGGGAGAATCCACATCGGGTCCGTCGGGAAAAAATGTCGCATAGTGTCGCAGACTGGCGCACGATGTCTGCGACATGGCGCAGACAAAGATGCGCCAAAAAAACCCGACAAAAGAGGTCGGGTTTAGAATAGTAAATGAGGGCCATTGAGTTACACAGTAGATAGACAGATCGATAGATAAATAGATAGATAGCAAGGAATGAAAACAAACCAAAGTAAGGCGATGAGGGTACCAGCAGTCCAGAACAGCCTTAGTCCAGGGCCACTTAAATACAAAGGAAGAAAGTTAGATTGCAGCACTCCAAACAAAAGGAGTAGGGTGAAAAAATCTCTTGTTTTATTTCATTCAAAGTGCAACGTTTCAGTTGCCCAGTGCAACCATTTTCAAGCAGGTTACAAGGGAATTGTGCAGAATATAAATAAGGATAACAATTGAGGAACAAAATTACAGTAAAATACAATAAAGTGCATATACAGTGAAACAGGAATACCAAATACAAATGGCAAGGTGTACAGATCATAGTGACTGAATTACTAGTGTCATTAGTATTCACATTAGTATTTGTGAATACCAATGACACTAATAATTCAGTCACTATGGCGGATTTATCATTGTTGCTTCGGTAAGCGAGTTCTGTAGGCATTTTTTTCTTGCCTTTGGTTTTGCTTATGTGTGACATATTTATAATACTATCACAGGGGGGTTGATAAATCTGGCTCATATAAGCAAAAAACTAATCACTTTTGAATCCCATTTTTATTAGCACACATAAGCAAAAACCAATAAATGACTTCAGAACAGCACTTTGTCACCCCACCTCAAGTTGTAGCTGTGATATATATATATATATATATATATATATATATATATATATATATATGTGTGTGTGTGTGTGTGTGTGTGTATGTGTGTTTAGTACATTTTTTTTATTACAACTGTTTTCCCCCTGAAAGTACTATCCCATTTTTTGATTGTTTTTTTTTTATCATCTGTGTATCCTGTGGACTTCTTCAGATTCGGTGGACTACAATGAACCACGTTTTTATTTTTTTTGTTTAATATTAATAAAATGTTTAGCGAGGGCTTGTGGGGAGTGTTTTTTTGGGAATAAAATTTTTTAGACTTGTGTTTTAAAAAATGTTTACTTTACATGCTTATTAGTAGAAGTTGTCTTATAGACGGAGTCCATTACTAAACTGGGGCTTAGCGTTAGGCTTAAAAAGAGCACTAACCCCCAAATATTACCCCGGTACCCACTGCCACAGGGGTGCCGGGAAGAGCCGGTACCAGCAGGCCCGGAGCGTCAAAAATGTCTCTCCTGTACCTAGGCGGTAACTGGCTGGCGTTATTTAGGCTGGGGAGGGCCAGTAACAATGGTCATCGCCCACTCTGGTAATGTCAGGCTGTTGCTGCAACAGCCTGACGTTACCAGAGTGGGCGAGGACCATTGTTACTGGCCCTCCCCAGCCTTAATAACATCAGCCTGTTTCCACCTAGGCACAGGAGCACCATTTTTTACGCTCCGGGCCTGTTGGTACCGGCTGTTCCTGGCACCCTGTGGCGTTGGGTACCAGGGTAATAGTTGGGGGTTACAGCTAGCTGTTTTTGGGGCTAACGCTAAGCCCGGCTTAGTAATGGACTCGCCTATAAGACGACTTCCACTATTAAGCCTGTAAAGGACTTAAAAAAGCCTGTAAAAAAGACAATAACGCTTTTTAGTGTCAAAAGATATATTTATTGAAAGCAAGGAAACGGTACAGAGAAGTACATTGCAATCAAAGTTAAACAGTATAAAAATACATACAACTAGTTTTGAACCTGATGTAGTCACATCGTAGACAACAACTGGTAAAAATGCCAACCAACTGGGGCCAGGATCAGTGGACCCGGAGAGGGGCGGGGGGTAGGTAAGGATGGGGAAGGCAAGGAGGGTGGGTGATGGGAAGAAGGGTAAAGGAAGTATCAGTGGGGATAAGTAATCCGTGTTGTGAAATGTTTTAGACCTATTAATAAAGTGCATCACAAAGATAGGTAATATGTCAAGTCCGGGGCATGGGGAGAAGATAGCAATGGTTCCCAAACCTTATCAAAGTTATCTCTGGTGTCAGCCCTAATTGCATTAAGTTTTTCAGATAGCAATATTTGATTTACTCTAGAGACAACCATAGAACTAGATAGAACATTGGAGCGCCATTTAGACGCCACATGGATCCTGGCCGCCAGCAGAATAAATTGAGTTAACTTAAATGAAGCAAAAGACATGCCCTGCGGCCTACGTCCCAGTAAGCAGACATCAGGAGAGGGGGGCAGTCTAATGTGTAAGACCGAGGAAATTAGGTTTGCTATGTCCGACCAAAATCTCGCCACCTGAGGGCAGGTCCACCATATATGGAGCATGGAACCTGTCTCTCGGCAGCCCCTAAAGCATTCTGAGGACACCTCAGGGTGCATGATGTGCAGGCGAGCTGGTACATAATAAGTCCTGTGTAGGACCTTTAGGGAGGTTTCAACAAGGGAAACCTGCCAACTCCCTTTACTGATTTGAATACAACAATCGTGCCACGTAGATAAGGGCATAGAGACCCCCAGATCCTCTTCCCATTGAGTCATGAAAGGCAGCTTAGTGTCTGGAGGAGGCTTGTTAAGCAAAGCGTAAATGTGAGATAGGGAGCCAGGTCGAGAGGGTGAGTAGATGGCAAGTGTCTCAAAAGAGGTGGGGGAAATCCCCGAAGAGGAGAGGGGAAGAGATAGAAGGAAGGAAAAGATCTGATTAAGTCTATACAATTCAGAAGGTGGAGGAGCATATCTAGCCATAAACATCTCCTTGGTCATAAGGTGGGTGCGAAGGAGAAAATTATGTAGGCGAGTAAGTTTGTGGTGAACCCACCAGTGAAATGGACCTGTGTTGAGACCTGGAGCAAAAAGGGGGTTATGAAAAATAGGTAAGGCTGGGGATAGAGGAGATTGAAGAGGAGTCTTGAAGCGGACCGATCTCCATAAGAGCAGCGAGTAGCGGGAGAGGAGAGCAGAGGGCGGAATCAAAGTAAATATAGGGCTGGATGACCACATAAGAGAGCATAAAGTATGGGGGGAGAGGAGAGTATTTTCCAGAGTAAGCCAGCGAGGTGCACCCGAAACTGCGTTACATAATAACAATTGAGCAAGTCGAGCCGCTCTATAATATTTGACGAGGTTGGGGACAGATAGACCCCCAACATTCTTATGGTAGTACATAATAACTCTGGGGATACGGGGGCGGAGGCCTCGCCAAATGAAACGAAATATATCAGCCTGGAGTGTCCGGAGATCTGGTGAGCGGATAGGGACAGGTAGGGTTCGAAATAAATACAACAGTCTAGGTAGCAGTACCATCTTGACAGAGTGGAGCCTGCTTAACCAGGAAATATGAGGAAGATTCCATTTAGCCATGTCAGCCCTCAGGGACTTAAAGAGAGGGAGGTAATTAAGTCTATAAAGAGAAGCAATATTAGAGGGAAGAGAAATCCCAAGATAGGGAAGGTGAGATGTGGTGGGATGGAGATCGAAGTTAAGACCTATGAGATCCTGTGTCGACCTGGGGGTGTTACAGAACAATACCTCCGACTTGTTTTTATTAATTACCAGTCCAGAGACCGCTGAGAAATTATCTAGGACCGCAAATAAATTTGGAATGGAAACCAGGGGGTTCGTAAGGGTCAATAACAGATCATCCGCAAATAAATTAACTTTATATACCGATCCAGCTATATCTACTCCCGAGATGTCAGGGTTACTTCTTAGGGCACTCGCCAGTGGCTCCATGGCCAGAGCAAATAAGGCAGGCGATAACGGACACCCTTGGCGAGTACCCCGCTCAATAGCAATGGGGCTCGGGGAAGAGGAGGGGAGTTTAAGATAAGCCTTAGGTGAAGAGTATAATGTATGTAGTGCAGCTATAAACTGGCCCGAGAATCCCATTCTTTCCAGAACCTTAAACATATAGGACCAGGAGACGGAGTCAAAGGCCTTCTCAATGTCAAGCCCCAACAAAGTCAGGGGGGTTAGAGTCGAAGAAGACCAGTGAATCACATCAAGGACCTTACGGATATTGTCTGGGGCTTGACGACCAGGGATGAACCCCACTTGGTCATTATGAATCAGGTCAGGGAGAAATTTATTCAGTCTGTGGGCTAATATGTGTTACGCCGAGCGCTCCGGGTCCCCGTTCCTCCCCGGAGCGCTCGCCTCATCTTCGTTGTTGCAGCGCCCCGGTCAGATCCACTGACCGGGTGCGCTGCGGTCCCGCCTTCAGCCGGGGTGCGATTCGCGATGCGGGTAGCGCCCGCTCGCGATGCGCACCCCGGTCCCCGTACCTGACTCGCTCTCCCTCGGTCCTGTCCCGGCGCGCGCGGCCCCGCTCCCTAGGGCGCGCGCGCGCCGGGTCTCTGCGATTTAAAGGGCCAGTGCACCAATGATGGTGCCTGGCCCAATCTTCCCAATTAGCTTAATTAGTTTCCACCTGTGCACTCCCTACTTATACCTCACTTCCCCTGCACTCCCTTGCCGGATCTTGTTGCCTTAGTGCCTAGTGAAAGCGTTCCCTAGTCTGTTCCTAGTCCGTGTTCCTGACCTCCTGCCGTTGCCCCTGACTACGATCCTTGCCGCCTGCCCCCGACCTTCTGCTACGTCCGACCTTGCTTCTGCCTACTCCATTGTACCGCGCCTATCTTCAGCATCTTCAGCAGCCAGAGAGGTAAGCCGTTGCTAGTGGATACGACCTGGTCACTACCGCCGCAGCAAGACCATCCCGCTTTGCGGCGGGCTCTGGTGAAAACCTGTAGTGGCTTAGAACCGGTCCACTAGCGCGGTCCTCGCCATCCCTCTCTGGCACAGGGGATCCACTACCTGCCAGCCGGCATCGTGACAGTAGATCCGGCCATGGATCCCGCTGAGGTTCCCCTGCCAGTTGTCTCTGATATCGCCCGACAGATCGCCCATCTAACCCACCAGCTGGCGGAAGTGTCCACCATTTTGCACCAACATTCGCAACTTCTTCAGCAATCATCTCCTCCGCCAGCTCCTGCACCTCCTCCGCAGCGAGTGGCCACTCCTAGCCTCTGCCTGTCCTTGCCGGACAAATTTAATGGGGACTCTAAGTATTGCCGTGGCTTTCTTTCGCAATGTTCCCAGCACTTGGAGATGATGTCGGACCAGTTTCCTACTGAAAGGTCTAAGGTGGCTTTCGTGTTCTGCCTTCTGTCTGGAAAAGCCCTGTCATGGGCCGCACCGCTCTGGGACCGCAATGACCCCGTCACTGCCTCTGTACACTCCTTCTTCTCGGAAATTCGAAGTGTCTTTGAGGAACCTGCCCGAGCTTCTTCAGCCGAGATTGCCCTGCTGAACCTGGCCCAGGGTGTTTCTTCCGTTGGCGAGTACGCCATTCAGTTCCGTGCTCTTGCTTACGAGTTGTCCTGGAATAGTGAGACTCTCTGCGCGACCTTTAAAAAAGGCCTATCCAGCAACATTAAAGATGTTCTGGCCGCACGAGAGACTCCTGCTGACCTACATGAACTCATTCATCTAGCCACTCGCATTGACATGCGTTCTTCCGGATGGCGTCTGGAGCTCCGCCTGGATATGGACTTTGTTCGCACGAAGCGTTTTTTCTCTCCGGCTCCTCTCTCCTCTGGTCCTCTGCAATCTGTTCCTGTGCTTCCCGCCACGGAGGCTATGCATGTTGACCGGTCTTGCTTGACACCTCAAGAGAGGACACGACGCCGCATGGAGAATCTTTGCCTGTACTATGCCGGTACCGAACACTTCCTGAGGGATTGTCCTATCCGTCCTCCCCGCCTGGAAAGACGCACGCTGACTCCGCACGAAGGTGACACAGTTCTTGATGTCAACTCTGCTTCTCCACGCCTTACTGTGCCTGTGCGGATATCTGCCTCTACCTTCTCCTTCTCTACTATGCTCTTCTTGGATTCCGGATCTGCAGGAAAATTTTTTTTGGCCTCTCTCATCAACAGGTTCTACGTTCCTGTGACCAGTCTCGCCAGACCCCTCTACATCTATTGTTTTTACAATAAAAGATTGGATTGTCTCGTACGTTTCCACACAGAACCCCTCCTAATTTGCATCGGACCTCTTCACGGAAAAATTGAGTTTTTTTTTCTCAGGTTCTTTGGCCCCAAGAAGAGGGGGAGACCCAAGGGGGGGGGTACTGTTACGCCGAGCGCTCCGGGTCCCCGTTCCTCCCCGGAGCGCTCGCCTCATCTTCGTTGTTGCAGCGCCCCGGTCAGATCCACTGACCGGGTGCGCTGCGGTCCCGCCTTCAGCCGGGGTGCGATTCGCGATGCGGGTAGCGCCCGCTCGCGATGCGCACCCCGGTCCCCGTACCTGACTCGCTCTCCCTCGGTCCTGTCCCGGCGCGCGCGGCCCCGCTCCCTAGGGCGCGCGCGCGCCGGGTCTCTGCGATTTAAAGGGCCAGTGCACCAATGATGGTGCCTGGCCCAATCTTCCCAATTAGCTTAATTAGTTTCCACCTGTGCACTCCCTACTTATACCTCACTTCCCCTGCACTCCCTTGCCGGATCTTGTTGCCTTAGTGCCTAGTGAAAGCGTTCCCTAGTCTGTTCCTAGTCCGTGTTCCTGACCTCCTGCCGTTGCCCCTGACTACGATCCTTGCCGCCTGCCCCCGACCTTCTGCTACGTCCGACCTTGCTTCTGCCTACTCCATTGTACCGCGCCTATCTTCAGCATCTTCAGCAGCCAGAGAGGTAAGCCGTTGCTAGTGGATACGACCTGGTCACTACCGCCGCAGCAAGACCATCCCGCTTTGCGGCGGGCTCTGGTGAAAACCTGTAGTGGCTTAGAACCGGTCCACTAGCGCGGTCCTCGCCATCCCTCTCTGGCACAGGGGATCCACTACCTGCCAGCCGGCATCGTGACAATATGGAGGTGAACAACTTAGTGTCCAAATTAATAAGGGAGATAGGGCGATAATTGGAAGGGAGCAAGGGATCTTTATTAGGCTTAGGGATGACTACCATCGATGCAGTAAGGAACTCTGGGGGCATAGGGGAACCAGAGAGCATCCTGTTGCAAAAAGAGACAATGTGAGGTAGTAGAATAGAACTAAACTTTTTGTAATAGAGGGCCGACAGACCGTCAGGGCCAGGGGCTTTACCCTGTTTCAAGTCTGAGATACATTGATCCACCTCCTCGGCCGACACAGGTGAGTTAAGGTACTCTCTATCAGAGGGTGAGAGGGAAGGTAAGGAGATGGAGTCCAGAAAGGTAGAGATAAAGGTGGAGGAAGGGGGGGAGGGGCGTTCCTTGTACAGGGATGAGTAGAAAGAATGGAAAACATTATATATACGAGAAGGGTCAGAAGTGGGCACTCCAGGCTTGAGTTGAATTGAATGAACCCTATTTATCCGCTGTCTTTGCCTCAGCATGGAGGCCAAGAGCTTGTCCGGCTTGTTCGCCCATTTATAATAGGTGGCCTGTGTCCACTTCACCGCTCGCTCAGTGCGATCCGTAAGCACCGCATCCAGCTGAAGCCTTGTAGTTTTAATAGCTTGTAGCAAATACGGTTGAGGGTTCAGCTGGTGTGCAGTGACCAGTCTAGCTAGCTTATTTTCCAGGGCAGATTGTGTATTCAGTCTCTCCTTTTTAAGTTTTGCTGCAAGAGATATGAGTTTACCTCTAATGAACGCCTTATGGGCCATCCAAGTCCAACCAATATCAGAGGGGGAAATAGAATTAGTAGAAAAGTAAGAAGTGAGAGCCTCCTCCAGAGCCGCACGAATATGGGGGCGTGACAATAATGACTCATTTAACCTCCATGCATATGGAGTGGAACAGCGATTACCAAAGGCAAACTGGGCGTACACCATATCATGGTCAGACCAGGCGCAATGTATGTGTCTGGCATAGAGCAGGTGTGGCAGAGAGGAGGTCGACGTCAGAATCCAGTCGATCCTGGTATATAGCGAGTGTGCTGGAGAATAGTACGTATACCCCCTCTGCGCCAGGTTATGCTCCCTCCACGCATCCGCCAGCTCATGCAAGGCTAGAGTGTCCTTCAGGAGTCTCTGCTGTGTACCCGTTCTACGAAAAGTAGTCGTGTGGGACCTATCAAGCACCCCGTTGAACACCATATTAAAGTCTCCACACCATATAAGAAAATCGTAGGTAAGATCAGGTAATTTGGCTGCCAAGTGAACAAAAAAATCCAGTGGGTCATCATTTGGTGCATAGGAATTAATTATACACAGCCGAGACTCCTGATATGTGCCCTCCAGAACCAAATATCTACCCTCAGTATCCACATGAGATTTGAGTACGTTGAAAGGGAAAGCATTGTGAAGCATTACCAGTACCCCTCTGGATTTGGAAGTGTGGGAGGCCATATAAACTCGTGAATAATTAGTATGGATGTGCTTCGGATAGGAAGAGGTAGTGAAATGTGACTCTTGTATACAAAGCACATCTGGAGCATATTTGAGGTAATCTATCATAGCTTTTTTCCTCTTAATTGGGGAATTGAGCCCTCGGACATTGTGAGATATCACCTTACACATAAGGAGAAGAATAGGCAGTGCTGAGAAGAATAAAGAAAGATAAGAAGGAGGGGAGATGCACTGGTCACATTAAAAGAGAAAAAAAAAGCAAACACGGAAAAGTATAGGAGGAGAAGGGAAGGCAAGATAAGGGGGAACCAGTAAAACATGAGAACAACAGTACCAGGAAGGCTACATACAATAGCCACTAGAACTCGTAACATCATAAGCGGACAGAGGGAGGGAGCCAGGGGGGACCCCAATGGGCTCTTAGTCCCCCGTGGCCCCCGTATCCTCTGGAGGTGGGGCAACATGGTAATCCACCAGAGGGAAAACTAAACAGTAGGGCAAAATATCCCAGGCAAACGATAGTTAAACCACAGCCCAAGCAAGGGGAGTGGGTCAGTACAATAGGAATACAACAATACAGACAGAATCCCCATGGAGACGGGGATCCAACTCCCAGGCCCCCCGACCTCGGAGAGCCATAACAAGAAGAAGAAAGAAAAATAAATAATAACATATATAATAAAAATAAATAAAAAAAGGGGGAGGGGGGGAAGAAAATAAATAAAAGGGGGTGATACACATAACATAGAACAGTTCTTGTAGTAGTCTCATGTACTATGGACCAAAAGACGAAAACTGTCCCTGCAAGAGAATATGAGCATAAAGGAGCTGCATCTCCAAAAAAAAAAAAAAAAAAAAAAAAGGGGGGGGGGAAATTAAGGAATAAAAATGGAACAAAAATGGGATGAATAGGCCTCCAAAAGTGCCAGAGAAAGACTTGGGACATAACAGTCCTACGACATTCAGGGTAGCGTCCCAAAGTCAACTGCCATTAGGCAATAGTGAGTAGGATCGAAAAAAAAGGTAAACAGTTGCGGTTGATCATCCTGGGGGCTGGTGGAGAGGTCGATGCCTTTTGTAGGGAGAGTCCATCCTTTGCCACGTCTTCCTGATTTTGGACAGCCGCTGTGGTAGAGGCACAGATTCCTCACAGGGTATATTTTCTTTTTTTAGAATCTCCATAGCTTCCTGCGGTGTACGCACTGTGTAAAAGGTAGAGCGGATCTGGAACTGTAGATTAAAGGGGAACCCCCACCTATAGCGCACTTGTGCTTTTTGTAGAGCAAGCGTGATGGGGCGCATATGCCTCCTCCTCTCCAGAGTTGATGGTGCTAGGTCAGCATACATATGAACCGAGGAGGGTAACCCCGGCAGGGGCTCAATATTACGTGCAGCTTGGAGTAAGCAATCACGGGCCTCTGGATAATGTAGACGAAGAACAATATCTCGGGGGGTGTCTGGCGTTTTAGGGCGAGCCAGGGCCCTAAGTATGCGGTCCATGCGAAACAAAGCGGGGTCCGCCTGAGGTAAAAGTGCTTTAAAAAGGTTAGTAACCACTTGCTGGAGGTCAGTGTGGGACTCCGGTAAGCCCCGTATTCTTATGTTGGCCCTACGAGATCTATTCTCCAGATCCTCAATTTTTAACTCCAAGAGATCCAGGCGTTCGGCATGGTCCGCACTGGTTTGGCACTCCGAGGTCAGAGCGTCAACTATATCATCTGTCTTAATCTCCAAGTCCGCTATTCTTTGGCCCAGGTCCCCAATTTGCTTGGTAAAGTCAGCCACCGCCCTCGAAAGTTCGGTTTTGAACATACCTTGTATGGTACGGTACATGTCAGCCGGTGTGAGGGGATCCGGCGTAGGGTCTGCCAGCTGGGGAGTATCAGCTATACTCTCTTCCTCAGGCGCCTCCTGGCAGGGAGCCTGTGTTGGGGTCGGCGCCATTTTAGATTTCGGACCCGTCCGGAATATTTCGGGTATGGTCTGGGACAACGACCGTTGAGAGGTCCCAGATCGCTGGGGATCTTGGTTGGCCATGTGGGCTAGCAGTGTGGGAGATTTCGCCTCCGTGGAGCCGGTAAGACGGCGCTTATATAGCTATATTCCCTGCGGTGGCGCGGAGCTCACGGGAGAAGCGTCCTCACCATCAAGCCGCGCGCATGCGCCCCTCGACAATAACGCTTTTTAAAAACTTTTATCCCAAAGAACACTCCCCCAAAAGCCCTCGTTAGCCATTTTATTAATATTTAACAAAAAAAAAAAAACAACACACTGGTCATCAATGTAATCCACCAAATCTGAAGAAGTCCTCTGCATACACGGAAATTGGTTTGTACGTTTATGGCCCCCTTCCTTTGGGAAGACATCCATAAACCAGCGTTTCCAAACAAGGGGCCTCTAGCAGTTGCTAAACTACAACCCCCATCATTTGTAATTTAGCAACAGCAAGCCTCCAGTTTATCAACTCACGCTGAAACTACAACTCCCCACCCCCATCCCCTAGCTCATTCCCCCCAGCTCATCTCTCCTCCCACCCCCAGCTCATCTCTCCCCCCCCACCCCAGCTCATCTCCCCCAAACTCATCTCCCCCTCCAGCTCATCTCCCCCCCCACCCTCCAGCTCATCTCACCCTCCAGCTCATCTCCCCCTCACTCTCCAGGTCATCCCCCCTCCAGCTCATCTCCCCCCAACCTCCAGCTCATCTCTCCCGTCCAGCTCATCTCCCCACCCCCCCTCCAGCTCATCTCCCCACCCCCCTCCAGCTCATCCCCCCTCCAGCTCATCCCCCTCCAGCTCATTCCCCCTCCAGCTCATCTCCCCCCACCCTCCAGCTCATCCCCCCACTCTCCAGCTCATCTCTCCCCACCCTCCAGCGTGTCTCCCCCCACCCTCCAGCTCGTCTTCCCCCACCCCTTAGCTCATTCCCCCAGCTCATCTCCCCACCACCCCCAGCTCATCTCTCCCCCCAGCTCATCTCTCCCTCATCTCTCCCTCATCTCCCCCCTCCAGCTCATCTCCCCTCTCCAGCTCATCTACCCCCCTCCAGCTCATCTCCCCGCCCCCTCCAGCTCATCTCCCCGCCCCCCTCCAGCTCATCTTCCCCCCACCCTCCAGCTCATCTCCCCCACCCTCCAGCTCATCTCCCCCACCCTCCAGCTCATCTCCCCCCCACCCTCCAGGAGATGACCATGGGGTGGGGGGTAAGACAGAGCCCGGGTGGCTGCACAGTGATGCCAGCCTGGGCTTCTTTGAATAGATGTGATTTCATATTTCCCGCTAGAGCTGTGGTCTTGGCTCCCAGGGGGAATTATGAAATCCTGCTCTCCAAAGCAAGTTTTGTAAGCCAGCTCCAGGCTGGCTTACCTTTTACGCTGCTTTGGAGGCGGTTGCGACTTTTTGTCCAACTTTCGCACTTGAAGCCAAAAGATGCACAAAAACTTGCTTAGGCGCACGTGCTACTTTTTGTGTGACTTTTGTAAGCAAAGAAAACTGCTCTAAATCCCTGGATAAATGTCCCCCATAGTGACTGAATTATTAGTGTCATTAGTATTGACAAATACTAATGTGAATACTAATGGCACTAATAATTCAGTCACTATGATCTGTACACCTTGCCATTTGTATTTGGTATTCCTGTTTCACTGTATATGCACTTTATTGTATTTTACTGTAATTGAGTTCCTCAATTGTTGTCCTTATTTATATGCTGCACAATTCACTTGTAACCTGCTTGAAAATGGTTGCACTGGGCAACTGAAACGTTGCCCTTTGAATGGAATAAAACAAGAGATTTTTTTCACCCTAATAATTTTGTTTGGAGTGCTGCAATCTAATTTCTTCCTTTGTAGATAGATAAATAGATAGATGGATGAATAGATAGATAGATAGATATTTTTAATCTATGGAAACTAAAAGGATTGTTTTATGACTCAAACCCATAATATTACCAGAATACTGTACATGACAAAAATCAGATGGGATGGGATGTCTTCTGAATCTCTTCTTTACTTTAAGAAATTGTAAGTCAGCATAAAAAAAAAAATGAAAACTGTTTCCATGTTTTTTACACTAGCTGAATACCCGGCGTTGCCCGGTTTTTCCTTCCTAATCCTTGTTGGGGAGGAAAATAAACAAAGGAGGAAGCTTTTGACTTCATATTCCATCCTCATATATTGTTGTCATATCCCAACCCCATATCCTGTCCTCATATCCTGACCTCCTATCCCGTCATCATATCCCAACCTCATATCCCATCCTCATATCCCAACCTCCTATCCGGTCCTCCTATCCTGACCTCCTATCCTGACCTCCTATCCCGACCTCCTATCCCGACCTCTTATCTCAACCTCCTATCTCAACCTCCTATCTCAACCTCCTATCCTGACCTCCTATCCCGTCCTCCTATCCCGTCCTCCTATCTCGACCTCCTATCCCGACCTCCTATCCCGACCTCCTATACTGTCCTCCTATCCCGTCCTCCTATCCTGTCCTCCTATCTTGACCTCCTATCTCGACCTCCTATCCCATCCTCCTATCTCGACCTCCTATCCCGACCTCCTATCCTGACCTCCTATCTCGACCTCCTATCTCGACCTCCTATCCCGTCCTCCTATCCTGACCTCCTATCCCATCCTCCTATCTCAACCCCCTATCCCGTCCTCCTATCTCCACCTCTTATCCCGACCTCCTATCCCGACCTCCTATCTCAACCTCCTATCCCGTCCTCCTATCCCGACCTCCTATCTCGACCTCTTATCCCGTCCTCCTATCCCGTCCTCCTATCTCCATCTCATATCCGGTCCTCATATCCCGATGTCCTAACTCGACCTCCTATCCCGACCATCCTGTCCTCCTATCTTGACCTCCTATCTTGACCTCCTATCTCAACCTCCCAGCCCGTCCTCATATTCTGACCTGTAATATGTGTACCAGGTATTGAAATATCTCCAGACGTACAGAAGTTATGTGAGAACATACATTTCCCATTGATTTGCATGGGACTTTAAACAAAACCCCCAACCCTCACAAATGGGGATAGTTAAGGGTTAAATTAACTATCCTATATTTTACGTGGACATATAAGTATTATGTGACCAAGTATTATCGAAATATCTCCAGCTGTTTGGAAGTTATGCAGTAACATATATTTCCCATAGACTTGTATAGGGCTTTAAACATAAACCCCACCCCTGGCAAATGGGGGTCAGTAAGGGTTAAATCACCTATCCTATGTTTGTTGTTGACATATAAGTAACATGTGTGCCAAGTTTCATGTTAATTTCTTTAGCGGTTTGGAAGCTTTTGTGGAACATACACACACACACACACGTTGAGTTTTATATATAGATTAAATGGCCTATTTTCATTTAGTAGTTATCCAACAATACATTCAGTAAAATCATGTGCAATCATTTTTCCTATTGACATGTGTTCACACATCCTCCCCTAGTACAGTCATTACATTATAAGTACATTATGGTGCCATGCAGCAGCACGCCCTATGAATCAATCCAACAGTCTCTAATTGATAACCTCTCACTCACAATAGTCTCCTACTCACCTACACGGCAAAATATCGCCATTGTGAATAGCCAATCCACTGTAACAGTAACAAATCCTAATTGATGCCATTAATATTGAATATCTGTCCCACCTTATCAAACAATTGTAACAATCCCGTTCTATATTTAACTAGCCTATGGAAAATACTAAAATAATGGCTCCAATGTTAACTTTTTTAAATCCTGCATAATAATGTTTCTAATGTTCTCTGCTAACAAGAAGCAGTATTATGTTTAGTTTTAGATAATAAAATATGTTTTACTGTGGATTTTAAGTAAAGGATTTTTTTTCTAATTTTATATCTTGGCCAATATTTGTGACCTTTTTTGCCTGCACCCATGACAAGTATCTATAAGCAGGATGACTTTTCCATTCCTGCTGTAAAAATAAATCATGCAATCTTTGTGTACAGGACTGTCTGATCCATCGAATGGATTGATTTTACTCTAATCCATCACTTGCCTATGGGATTAGTAGCATTTCAGTTGCTTATCTCCTCAATTCAAAAATGATGCCTGGTCAAGCTGAACATGCATGCATTCAAGCATATATTCGAGGAAACATAAATAGAAAGAATCCCCTTTAGGTTATTGGCCCTACACAAATGCATTACAACAAGAGAAAAATGTTCGTAGGCCAAAATATAATTTTATTAGCAACAACTAAAACAATACATGATCCATATATAAAACCAGAGAAACAATGACACAAATTATTATCTAAAAAAACAACAACATTATCTGGTCTTACAATGACCTTTAGTAAATCGTGCCTCCTTTCTCCTGATGCTAAAATTATTGGTCCAATAGGTGACTTTAAGCCTCCTATTAAAGTTTATATATATATATATATATTTATATATATGTATATATATATATATATATATATATATATATATATATATAACTTATCGCAGTGACGTCACAAACGCTGAAGCTTCCAAGTTCCGGCCGCCATTGCTGCCGGCCTGGAGATCGTGGGTGTCCCCAGTGGCTGGAACTCTGCGATCTAATATTTTATTCCCTATCCTTTGGATAGGGGATAAGATGTTTTCAGCTGAGTACCCCTTTATGGATAAAGGTCTTGGCTGGCCCCAGGAAATTAGTCAATTTTAATTTAGCCTCTAAAGGAAGGGTGCTGTTTGGTGAAGACTCCCGATCTCAATAGTGGATCGAGTTGCTTTGATAAAGATGTTTATTCTACTTCAAGTTTTGTAGTTTTTAAAGGCATCCCACGTCCATCTTTTGGAAAAATGGTTTAAAAATGTTTTATAAATTGTTGAACTAACTGATAAGGGGAAGAAAAAGAAAAATAATATGTTTTTATGTATGTCTAGGGAGGCAGGTGGTCTGGAAGCACCAATCTTTAGGCATTACTTTACTATATTGCTGCATAAGTGTGGTACATTTCTGGCTCAGGAGGGGTTTCTTTGAACCATTTTGTTACACAGAAGTATGGATTATGATCACGTAATATTTTGGAACTATTAAAAATGTTTTGTTTTTTTTCCTCACAGGGAATTTTCAATATGCACTAAAATTCAGAAGGCCTGGGGTAAGTTTAGGTTAAAGGGGTTATCCACCATAAGGTGATTTTTGTACGTACCTGGCAGGCAGTAATGGACATGCTTAGGAAGGATCTGTACTTGTCTTGGGGCTAAATGGCTATGTTGTGAGATTACCATAACACTGTGGCTAGCTGTTTGGGAATTAGTATTTCCTGTTTGACTTTTCTTTTTATGACTACAAATCCCACAATTCCATTTTCCTCCCTCCCACACATCAGCCACCCCACCCAGTGAAACATAAATGAGCTGCATCCATTTAAAAGACCTGTAGTTTTCAATCAGGGTGCCTACAGCTGTTTCATTAGTTGCAGATTAATGCCTCTCCCACCAAGCGATCGCTCCACTCATTGAAGCAGACTGACTCCCTGTCATCAGCTGACTAGTGAGTCAGGTCTCGGACACATTGCAACCTGGGAAAAATCTGAGCCAACAGTAATTTTTTTGCTGATAAATTTATTATATTGGAGTGAAAATCACAGAAGAATTGTTAGAAAACCGTCACACACAGGTACAGACACTATATTATGAACTACACTAACTGCACAGCCCCTGTAGCATAGTCAAATCAAAGAAATTCCTGGAATAGCCCTTTATTATTTTCAGTTAAGGGCAGTATTAATCTAGGGATACAGCATTTTGACACAAGCATGTGGTTATGTGGGTTGAGCACTTGTTTGAGAACTGAAATGTAAAGAGTTTTTCCGATATCCAAGAACATGATGGCCTAGATTCAAACACAGATACTACCATGTCACAAATATAATTCATTGCTCTACAGACAAGAACTGTTTCACTATGCACACAAACTTAATAATTGAAATTTTGATGCTAAGAAAAACTCTCAGTTGTTTACAAAAATATTTCTAGAGAACGGGAGAAAAATATTAAATGCTTTATGCTATGGAGAAAATGTTCTGGCTCAATCACTTTGGTGAAATGTCGGAGCATACTGAAGGGATATAGACAAGCTACCCTAAGGTCATGAAACTATGGAAAGGAGTTGAGTACGATATTTATAATAGATTAGGTACAGAGTTAAAATTAGACCCCAAAAACTAATCTTGGGAAGTGCTCCAAAGTGGATCCTAACAACTGGTAAAAAGCTCTTTTTTTCTAGCTAGTCTTATAATCCTCAGGACATGGTTCACAAGAATACCACCCTTTGTAAGGAATAGAAGAAGCTTACTGGTAAAATTAAATGTTACCAGCTATTATTGCTAAAAGGGAGAGGCAAAATCGTTCTGGGTAATAGAATATTGGAACGATGGTAGAGAGTCTTAAAGGGGTACTCTGGCACTAATACATCTCATCCCCTATCCAAAGGATGTCTGGGGACCCCCGCAATCTGTCATTTAGCACCCATCTTTGCGAGCTGTCCGCAGCGCTGGAGGCTCTGATTGTGCAGTGTGACGACCACGGGGCCACAGTATCGTGACGTCACCACTCCACCCCCGTGTGACATCATGCCCTGCCCCCTCAATGCAAGTCTATGGGAGGGGACATGTCATATTTATACAAGGATCGCATCCCTTTATAATTTTAGAGATTACTGCACTGTATATAGGAGAACACAGGGGGATATTTTAATGCGGATATAATAAAGATATAAATACTTTTTTTTTTTTAATGGGGGTTCCCTGGTTAAAGGGGTTTAGTCCAGGAGGGGCTAGGGTCTCAAAGGGTTTCGTGATTATAATTATTTCCTTGGGAATTCCTTGGGGATTCTTTGGTTTTTGTTAATAAAACTACAACTCCGAGCACACCTTGACAGTAGGTTTTAGTTGCACACAGCTAAAGCATAGGTTAAATGGGCACTCTCATTCAAACTAATTTTTGCTATTGCTAAATAGTGATGAGCGGCAGGGGCCATATTCAAATTTGCGATATTTTACAAATATAAGGACGAATATTCATCCTATGTTCGTGAAATTCGCATATTCGCTATGTTCGTTCCCGTTTTTTCCATGCGAAAATTCGTAATTAAATTTGCATAGTGAGCGTGCGTGATTATATCTTTCACCTAAAAGAAGGGAGGGATCAATGTCCTCTGAAAGTGCCGATATTTGTGAATATTTGCATATTCGCATACACGAAATATTTGCGCTCCACACCAACTCACAAAGTAAGTAATATTGGAGCCTTCTTTGGACCTCAAGCTGGAAGCAGGAAGCGATGATCACTTTTTATTTTTTACACAGTACACAACAAAGTTTTCTATGTTGTATTTGTGTTTAAAAAAAAGCTCCCTAATTGTCCAGAGCACATTTCCCCCCATCTTTTGCACAGACTTTGGACTCCTGCTGGCCTGGCAGAAGTCCAAAATCAGGAAGTGCTGTCTGGAATGCTGAGGAGAGTATGTGCAACCTTAGCCAATCATAGCTCATCTCATACTGAACTGCTCTGGGTTGTGTGTAGCAGAGTGAGTGAGGAAGTTCTCCCCTGTATGGCTTCAGAAGATTTCATGCCAGCTGGGGAACGCCCCTTCCCAGTCTGTGACTCTGACTGAGCAGAAGATACAGAGCAATATGAAGGTAGAAAATGAAAAAATTATAAAAATAAAGACAAAGGGTGGTTTATCATGATGGGGCAGTGAACTGGGAGGATTATAAAATTTAACAAGATCATGAGAGGTACTTTTTAACCCCTTAAGGACCAGGGTTTTCCTCCTTACCTAAAAAAAATCATAACTCTTTCCATTTTGGAACCTAAAAATCCAATTCTACTTTGTAATGACAAAATTCTACTTTGTAATGATATTCGCTATGTTCGTTCCCTTTTTTTCCATTTGAACATTCGTAATTAAATTTGCATAGTGCGCATGCGTGATTATATCTTTCACCTAAAAGAAGGGAGGGATCAATGTCCTCTGGAAGTGCCGATATTTGTGAATATTTGCATATTCGCATATACGAAATATTTGTGCTCCACACCAACTCACACAGTAAATAATATTGGAGCCTTCTTTGGACCACAAGCTGGAAGCTGGAAGCAGGAAGCGATGATCACTTTTTATTTTTTACACAGAACACATCATTGTTGTGATGTGTACTGTGAAGAAAAAAAAAAAAATATATATATATATATATATATATATATATCGCTATGTTCAAAATATTCACAAAATTGGGAAGTGCTGATATAAAAAATTTGCATTTCGAATATTTGCGCTCAACACTATTGCTAAATAAAAAATCTTTCCAATGTACAGTATAGTAATTCTGCCTTGTTTAAAAAAAAATTAGTTTTCTATGTTGCATTTGTATTTGAAAAAGCTCCCTAATTGTCCAGAGCACATTCCCCCCCCCCCCCCCCCCCCCCCCATCTTTTTCACATACTTTGGACTCTTGCTGGCCTGGCAGAAGTCCAAAATCAGGAAATGCTGTCTGGAATGCTGAGGAGAGTGTGTACAACCTTAGCCAATCATAGCTCATCTCATACTGAACTGCTCTGGGTTGTGTGTGGCAGAGTGGAAGTTTTCCCCTGTATGGCTTCAGATGATTTCATGCCAGCTGGGGAATGCTCCTTCCCAGTCTGTGACTCTGACTGAGCAGAAGATACAGAGCAATATGAAGGTAGAAAATGAAAAAATAATAAAAATAAAGACAAAGGGTGGTTTATCATGATGGGGCAGTGAACTGGGAGGATGATAAAATTTAACAAGATCATGAGAGGTACTTTTTAACGCCTTAAGGACCAGGGTTTTTTCTGTTTTTGCACTTGAATTTTTTCCTCCTTACCTTAAAAAAAATCATAACTCTTTCAATTTTGCACCTAAAAATCCAATTCTACTTTGTAATGACATCAGTCATTTTACCAAAAAATCTACGGCAAAATGGGAAAAATCATTGTGTGACAAAATAAAATAAAAAAACGCCATTTTGTAACTTTTGGGGGCTTCTACGCAGTACATTTTTCGGTAAAAAATGACACCTTATCTCCATATGATTAAAATGATACCCTACTTATATAGGTTTGATTTTGTCGTACTTCTGAAAAAATCATAACTACATGCAGGAAAATGTATACGTTTAAAATTGTCATCTTCTGACCCCTATAATTTTTTATTTTTCTGCATATGGGGCAGCATGAGGGCTAATTTTTTGCACTGTGATCTGCAGTTTTTAGCGGTACTATTTTTGTATTGATCGGACTTGTTGATCGCTTTTTATTCATTTTTTCATGATATAAAAAGTTACCAAAAATACACTATTTTGGACTTTGGAATTTTTTTGCGCGTACGCCATTGACCGTGCGGTTTAATTAACGGTATATTTTTATAATTCGGACATTTCCACATGTAGCGATACCACATGTTTATCCCCTTAAGGACCAAGATAATTAAGCCTGCACGCCCCTCAAAGACCAGGCCTGTTTTTTCAAATCTGGGATGTATGTCTGTATTTGAGAATAACTCTGGTAATGTTTTGCCAATGAAAATAATTCTGACATTGTTTTTTTGTCACAAGTTGTACTACATGAAAATAGTAAAAGTTAATCAATATCATTTGTATTTTTGCATCATTTGTGGGACATATTTTTTGTACATCACTTCTGATATTGAAAGAAATGTATCCTATTTTTTATTTAGCTGCTTGTCCCATGTTCGGAAATACCCCTGCTTAGGCCATATATGGTTCCTTGGCCAAGTGGTAGGACTCAGAAGGAGAGGAGCGCCATTTGGCTTTCAGGGCAGAACAGTACCCCCACCCCCACAAGTGACCCCATTTATATACCGCACCCCTACAAGTTATTGGCTGGACCTCTCTGATTGGTCCTTGGTCAGCTAGCAGTATAACGCGTCTGTCTGTGACAATTAAGGCTCCTGGTGAATATATCCGCCATGTTGTGGGAATAAACAGTTATATGCTGCCTGCCAGTTTTCACTAGCAGGCAGCATATCAGGACGTGCCTCTGGCACGTAATGACAGGCAATAGCCAGGGCAGACCTGGGGGTTTTTATAGGACCCCCGGCTGCCCATGTATGCAGCAGCACCCCACGATGCTCCGGGGTGCTGCAGGAGAGACAGAGGGAGCCCCCTCCCTCTGTCAGAACTCCTTATAGCGCGCGGTCACTTCTGACCGCGGCTGTAAGGGTTAAACTGTCGGGAGTGAACTTCCCTCCCGGCAGTGTGGCATGCATCGGCCAGCCGCGTATTACACACAGCACCCCGCGATCGCGATGCGGGGTGCTGCAGAGGAGACAGAGGGAGCCCCCTCCCTCTGTCATAACACTTACAGCCCAGGGTCACTATTCGACCGCAGCTGTAAGGGTTAAAACTGCCGGGACTGAAGTTTACTTCGGTCCCGGCAGTGCAGCAAGGTCCCGGCTGTGTGATACAGCCGAGTCCCTGCCACAATATCGTTGGTGCACTGGGCAGTACCCACGAGAATAATGGACGAGTATAGACATCCATTTGCAGGAACGGCCGCCAAACTGGACGTCTATACTTGTCCATGGTCGTTATCAGGTTATTTTTATTTACACTGTTTGTTTTTTTTTTAAATGGGAAAATGGGGGGTGATTCAAACTTTTATTAAGGAAGGGTCTAAATGATCTTTATTCACTTTTTTTCCACTTTTTTTTTTTACAATGTTATAGCTCCCAAATGGGGCTATAACACTGCACACACTGATCTTTTACATTGATCACTGGTTTCTCATAGGAAACCAGTGATCAATGATTCTGCCACTTGACTGCTCATGCCTGGATCTCAGGCACTGAGCAGTCATTCAGCGATCGGACACCAGGAGGCAAGGTAGGAGACCCTCCTCGTGTCCCACAGCTGTTTGGGATGCCGCGATTTCGCCGCGGACATCCCGAACTGCCCTCTAAGCTATACTGTTACTTTAGACTTTGAACACCGTGTTTAAAGGGTTAATAGTGTGCGGCACAGCGATCATTGCCGTGCGCTATTAGCCACGGGTCCTGGCCGTTGTTAGAGGCCAGGCCCAACCCGCTATGACGCAGGGCCACGTCGCGGCCCCGCGTTATAGAAAGGGAAAGGACTCAGGACGTACTGGTACGTCCTTGGTCCTTAAGTGGTTCATCTGTTGAGGACGGAGGGTGTACCTGTACGCTCTCGTCCCGCTCCCCTTCTATGACGCCATACGGGTCATTGCGGTCAGGGAGATAGCCGGGCATCACCGATCAGCGTGATGCCCGGCATTAACCTTTTAGACACCATAGTCAAAGTTGATTGCGGCCTCTAAAACTAAACTAAAATGATCCTGGTAGCTCAGCGGAGCTGATCGGGACTGTTGTGGTAAAACCGTGAAGTCCTAATCAGCTGAGAGGATGGCGGGAAGGCCCTTACCTGCCTCCTTGCTGTCCGATCTGTGGCTCGATGCTTGATATGGCATAGCATTGTTTAGTGTATGCAATCCAAGGATTGCACGTTATAGTTAAAAAAAATATGTAAACAAAAATAAACATAAACATATGTGGTATCGCAGCATGCATAAATGTCCAAACTATTAAAATATAATATTAATTAAACCGCATGGTCAATGGCGTACACGTAATAGCATACATTTTTTAAATCAAGTAAAACAAAATCAAACCTATATAAGTTTTGTATTATTTTAAACGTATGGACTTACAGAATAAAAATATGATGTAATTTGTTACTGAAAATTGCACTGCATGGAATCAGAAGCCCAAAATTTATGTTATATTCAACTTTGCCTCACAATATTTTTTTATGGTTTTGCTGTAGATTTGGTGATAAAATGATTAACAGTATTACAAATAAAATGAGTGGAGCAAAAAACAAGCCCTCATATGGGTTTGTAGGTAGAAAATTGAAAGCATTATGAGGGGTTAAAGACCACCACTCTTTGGGAATAAGATTGTTTTAGTTGTCACTGTTCATCTACTGTCAGTTGTGGGAAACAAATAAATAATTTCTTTACCATTGATCACCTCCTGCGTAAAGTACATTTTCAATAACCTCATTCTATTTTGTTAAAGCCGAGATTATCGATTACAAGAGCAATTACCATCATACATTGTTAACAGATCTATAAAGGGATTACCTGTCAGGATTCCTACCTCAGTAAAGTAAACTGTAGTTCTTTATGAAAGTAGATTTGTAACTCACATACTGTATACTACCCAATGTAAGGCCACTCTATTATAAGTCTCCTAATATAGGTATTTCACCAGTACTGCAAAATATTGAATTTACTGTGGTCATCACCTGCCGTCTCCCCTTCTAAAGGTAATACAAAAAGAAAGAGAGATCTCTTGCCATCGAAGTGAAGCTGTTCAACAACGTAATTGCTAGTGTAGGATCCTACGGGGATTCAGGCTGGGCCTCATTATTCTCGTGGAGCTACTTAAAAAGAGCCAACCAATGTGAATTCCTTTAGTGAAGCAGTGACTGAGGACTATTCTTATGAAAACCTACAGAGGCTTAAAGGGGTACTCCAGTAGAAAACAAATGTTTTTAAATCAACTGGTGCCAGAAAGTTATACAGATCTGTAAATCACTTCTATTTTAAAATCTTAATTCTTCCAGAACTTATCAGCCGCTGTATGCTCCAGAGGAAGTTGTGTGATTCTTTCCATTCTGACCTCCGTGCTCTCTGCTGACACCTCTGTCCGAATCAGGAACTGTCCAGAGCAGGAGAGGTTTGCTGTGGAGATTTGCTCCTATTCTGCATGGTTCATGACCCAGACAGAGGTGTCAGCAGAGAGCACTGTGGTCAGGCCGGAAAGAACTACACAACTTCCTTTTAAGCATACAACAGCTGATAAGTACTGGAAGGCTAAACATTTTTAAATAGTAATAATTTACAAGTCTGTCTAACTTTCTGCTGCCAGTTGATTTAAAAACATTTTTTTTTCACCGGAGTACCCCTTTAAGCAAAACAAGATAGAGAAGGACTCAGTGCTACCCAATTTACACTACTGTATTACCATATAGGAGTTTTGTTGCTCGAAATTGTTGGAGAATTGTTAAAAGAATAGTTAAAGACTATTATCTTATTTGTCTTCTGAGCAAATTAAATAGGGACTGGGTTTTACAATCTTCCTTTATGTCTGGCATTTGGCCACACCATAATATCATCGTGCCTAACACTACATTAGTGTGTTCCGGTGAATATAAACCTTTATCATCTATGCAGTGACCCTAGCTCTTGGACCACTCCAAAGAGTGTGGAATATCCTGCAGGATTCCTGCAGGACCGTCTGTCTGTAACCCTGTTGTTGCACCAATGGGCCCAGCCAGCCTGCAGGTCCTGACCCCTGGTGGCAGTCTCTCTGGGCTGAACACTACAAATGTGCTTTAAGGTTTCCTATATGTGCAACATTTAATACATTGGAAGAATTTGCTGATCTGATAATATACTTGGTTGTGGCTTATAGCATAAAGAGTAATGTAACATTAGAAGCTGAGCCTTATATATTCCCAAACATTTGTGTTTCCTACAGAACATAGAGGCAGACATACACTCACTGCACACTCTACTGTTGTGTCCAGAAAATCCAGACCTGCCATTGTAATTGTCTTCACTAAGTGTCCATTTCCTACTTCATATTCTGGTAAGTGACCATGTGACTTCCTAGCATTGTCATGGGCTCAGTTTATATAACACTATTATTATTATTCAAGATTTATACAGAATCAAACATTGCCTCATATCTTATGTTACACACTTTTATAATAATGAAAGGCACATTTGTTTTGTTGAATTATAGTAAATTCTGCCTTATGTTCTATGAAATTACTAAAGTTATGATAGATTGTTTAGTAAGATATTTTTTTTATAATGTGACAGTGGCCCTTGTGCATATAAAATGTAGAACCATAAAGTGTCAAAGTTACCCATAGCAACTCTTCAGAACAATTTTCTCATCTCCAACACTGCCCTAAAAGGGAGAACCTTGATTTGGATTGGTTAACTAGAAGGATAGCAGAAGCACAAGCTAGTAAGGGGGTCCGGCAGCTTTGAAGGAATTTCATCACTCAGGGTACGATGTAATTAGAGATCACTGATATTGGGGAGACAAAGAGAAATACACCAGAGCTAAATTTGAGAAAGTTTGTATATCCACTGCTGCCTGGTTAGAAGGTGGAATCTTATTCACCACCTATTTGTAGGTACTGTAAATCAATATAATAATAAACTCTGGTGCATATAGATGATTCCCAAAATAGCAAAGAAGTGGGTATATGAGGAAAAAAGATCTTATTAATAAAATACAGTAAGTGCCCAGAGAAGGACCCATGCACCCATGCACAGCGTCCTGGCGATGTTTGCTGTGCAATGGGGGCATGTCCACATGCCCCCATTGCACAGCACACATCACCAGGATGCAATCACTTGATCTTTGTGGACCTGAGGAAGGCGCATGTTGGCGCCGAAACGCCTTGTCCAATATTTTCCATTTCAATAAATTCTTGTCCTGTGCAACCGTGGCTGTTGAGTCCCGTCCTTTACTAGCAGAAGCGCTCCAACCAATTCCCTCCTTTTTTCTGTCCATTTTGCATCCACATTTCCGTAACCTTGGAGATATGGAAAGGGGAAAGTGAGCCGCACACTACACGCATCCCACTCACCCAATACCCCTCACAGGGTCTTGCTTGCTTTGCTGGAACACCCCAGCGAGCCACGTCGACACCCTAGACGAGGTGGTGGGTTAGGTCCATCTTGTCCTTATACTACCACCACAGAGAGCGCCCCTCTTTTTTCCGTTCTGCCTTTGCATCACTTATTTTGGGGTTTCCTTACTTTTGAGACATCAAGAACGGTTAACCAATCTGATAAATATTGCAAATTGTTCTGAGAGAACCAAGTTTCATGTGTGTCAGAGGTAACCAGGAACTGCTCATCTCCCGCCCAATATTATTCCTACAGTGAGGCATGGTGGTGGCAGCATCATGCTGGGGAGTATTTTTCAGCAACTGGTACAGGGTGACTGGTAAGGATTGAGGGAAAGCTAAATGGAGAAAAGTAGAGAAATATTTTTTATGATTTTTAATTCTGTCGACATCCTTGAGTGGCCCAGCCAGAGCCCTGACTTGAACCCAATCGAACATCTCTGGAGATATCTGACAAATGGCTTCCACCGAGAGTCCCTATCGAAACTAACACGGCTTAAAAGAATCTGCAGAGAAGAATGGCAGAAAATCCCCAAATCCAGCTGTGCAAATCTTGTGGCATCATCCCCAAGAAGACTGAAGCCTGTAATAGCTGGCAAGAGTGCTTCAACTAAGTACTAAGTAAAGGGTCTGAACTCTTATGTCAATGCAATATTTTAGTTTTTCCTTTTTTAAATATCACAAATATATCTAACATTCTGTGTCCAGGGTAGGGATTAGTGCAGCCCTGATGCTAGCCCAAATCCCTACCCCTTCCTACTTGATGATCAGCCCTAAACAGCAAATCAGCAATATTCGGGCAAAAAGGTACCAAATCAGCAAACAAGGGGTTATTCAGGGACAGGCCAAGAGTCAGAAACCAAGAGGACAGCGTAAGGCAAGGGATAGTCAGGTCACAGGCAAAAGGTCAGATACACAGGTCAGAGTAAAAACAAACAGAACTCTAGTGAAGGGTAAAGACCATTAACAGAGGCAAGGACTGGATAGACAAGCTGGGTGTCCCTTAATAGTTTTAACTATTTGGAATCACCCTTTGGAATCATATTAGCCAGTTTAGGACACTTGCTTTGTGACTCCCTCATAGCTGATCTATTAATCTGGATCTGGATCAAGTCAGAGACCAGGGGATCTTCAAAACAGCAAAACTCACAATTATCTTTACTTGATGGCATGTAGTTGAACAATTCCAGTTTCAATTTAGAGGCAAAAAGTTGGAGCTTTATGAAACCCTCTGTAGCAGTTGCCTATAGCAACCAATCAGATTGCTTCTTTCATTTTTCAAAGGCCTTTTCAAAAATTAAAGAAGTGATCTGATTGGTTGCTATGAACAAGTGCACCACTACACAGGTTTTGATAAATCTCCCTCAAAGTCTTTTAACAAGGTTCCAATCTGGCTAGCTTAGGCTGAGGCCACTAATTTTCACATTTCTGTTTTCTCTCTAAATCCTTCTGTATTCAGGTTCTCCAATGCAAGTGAAAGACTGCTTAACATATGATTGTTGCCCTGTTTGCCAGCTCCGGTGTGAACATTGTCAGAAAATGGGGTGCTAAACCAGGCCTGAATCCTAGTCCAGGCCTGGGAGATTATTGCCTACACCTCTCCTCAGAGGCTTCCCCTGTCTCTGTGCCGACAATGTATTCCTCTCCTCCTCATTCTATACTGTCCTGTACTCAATATATTAACTACAAGAGAAGTCTGCGCTGAGATATGTTTTGCCTCCCTTCCAGAAGCTTCTACAGTTTTGGTGTATGGGGAACCTGTCTTAGCTATTGTATTACCTGTATAAACTATTTAGGGGCACTGTGTAAAACATCATAACATGTTAAGGCATTCAAAACCCTAACCATTCCTCACTAGTAGTGGCCTAGTGGGATCTTACATATATAAGTGGGTGGGGCCTGGAAGCTGAGTGCGGTCTAGGTCATGTATGCTGCCAGAGGGACCTGCTAACAGTTATAGGGTAATAATAGGACTCAACCAACCTCTAAAGGATGCATCAGAGACCAAGGAGATAATCTTTTGTGGAGACAAGAAACCAAGACAATTCCAGAGTGGACATCTCTTACAGAAAGATTCATGAACTGAGCTACATAGTTTCAAAGGACTTTGGTCCATTAATGCTTATGAAGAAATATAAAATCTCATCCCTTCCCCAATATCGCGCCACACCCCTACCCCTTAATTCCCTGGTTGAACTTGATGGACATATGTCTTTTTTCGACCGTACTAACTATGTAACTATGTTACAGAAAGCTGCCCTTCTAAATTGACCTTGATCAAAGGCAGTGGGTTGGTGAGATATGGGAAAAATCCCCTGAAACTTTATACCTCCTTCTGAGTATTTGAAAATAAGTTAACATTTAGTAAATTGGTAAATATTATGTATCTCAAAATTTTTATTCTGTAGTGTTCAAGTTTTTTTGCAACCTAAGTGAGTAGTCTAATGTGACGAGAGTTGGAGTGGAACTGTTATTGCCCAGTTGGGCCTGGGATCATTCTGTACTTGAAACATAGAAACCATACAATACTGATATTGCATGTCTTGGCTAAGGGACCTCGTGATCTTCAAGGTAGTGGAGTAGCAGATACTGTTACCCTTGGAGGTGCAATGAGGTTTTCTGAAAGATGACCAATGCTGGCTGTACTGGGCAGGCCATGGTAGAGGGTAGCCAATCTGAGATCCACTGCCGCACAGTAAGAATGGCTGCATAGCCGGTAGCCACCTCTTACACATACACTATGTTTAAGAATCTGTCCTGGTAACAGTTTCTCCTTGACATTTATGCACATGGTGTAATACAGGATAGCTCAATTGATTTCCATGATTAACTCTCAGGCCAGAGCGTAGATGACAATTTGAGAAAAACTGTGAGAAAACCGATGAATATAAGAAAATGCCCTGAAGACAAAAAGATATAAAGTGATCATTAAACATTCAATTTCTGCCTAGCCTGTTTCATCAGTGCACAATGGATATCAATCGTCTGGAAACTATTTAGTATGAACATTAACAAAAAGATTGTATTGGTCCAATAGAGATTTTATAGTTTTCAATAATAAGAAAAATTTATATATTCAGCCGGCCTTTAAGAAGTTGCATTATTTCACTTGTTTTCTTAGGTTATTTACAGAAAAATCTATGGTAGCCCTTGGGGGGTATAGTGTAGTTGGGGTGTTGCTGTGTTGGAATATGAGGGGTTAATTTAACCATTGTCACTCATGATGCCAGGGTGAGGGTTAATACGCTAAGGTAGTTGCTAGGCCTATCGCCACCCTTCCCAGAAACGATAGGTGCGTGTAGAAATAAATGATTGTCCACCGCAGTGCTGAACTTGAACTTGCAGGAACTTTACTGATGAATTGCGGTACATTGAGAAACGGTAACAGTCTTAGTAACAGAGTCTATTATCAGCATGGCAGTGACAGTTGCTTAGGACCGATAAGTTATCCTGAGATTAGCAGAATTAGGTTTTGCAGAGATCCGCTGGATTTAGGGGTCTGTTTAGGTCCAGTGATCTTGCGGAGTAATAGGGAATTGAAGTAACTCACAGTTTTGGAATGATGGCCGTTGCCGCAAGGCTTTGGCCTAGTGGTTGCCGATGACAGCTGCGCAGATCCATGGTCATCAGCAGCCCACGAGGAAAGAAAGAGATTAATGGCCCCCACTCCCTTATATGGGCAGGGCCATTTTGGATTGGTCCATTTCAGCTGTCACTCACCATTACAAAGCATGGTGGGTGATCAACTGACTACCTCCAAAGGTCCTTGAGTAAAACCATAGAGTTCTGGAACGCATCAGGTGACCCGCAGGTCCTGCGACACTAACAACAAGGTAAGTACACTTTATATACATATAGACAATTAGAATTTGAATCATTTTAATTATTAAAGGGGTGACTAGGGGCTAACTATAGATGAGGATCCCACTGGTACCTAGGGACTATGACTTTGGGGACGTCACCACAAGGTAACGGATGCAATCCGATACCGGGACACCACAAATCATATTTAGTTATTCTAGGAGCTTTATTTCTTTGTACCGTTTTAATTATCTTAGGTGGGAGCTGCCATAGTAATATTACCACCTTGCACAGTAGCATGCCTTCTATATAGTTAAATAAAAATAAAGACAAGGCTAGACTGACCCAGCAGAATAGCTGAAGTTTCTCTAGTGGGCCTAAGACACAATAATAGACCCTAAAGTTCTTGCTGTCAACTGCAGAGTTTCTTAAAAGAGAGACAAATGTGCCCTATTTCCATTGTGAGCAGCAGTATGAGGACAGGTAGGTAAAAATTAATGCAAGGGGTCATACTCCCACATTTGTGTATGTATGGTGTGTGTACTTTCTGTGACAGGACTTACAGAGCTAACATATTGCTTCTCTCATATTGAAATAGAATGTGCCCCCTTCGCACATAACTATTGTTGTTCTCCCATCTCCACTTGTTTAGTACATTTGCTTGGTGCATTATTTGTTTGTTTAAAAAAAGTTAATGGAGCATTACGGCATATTCTTTGCTTATGATGATTAAACACAATGGCCCTGATTTACTAAGGTTTCCCTACATTTTCCACTTTCCCTACACTTTGCTTTTTTCACACATGCTCTGATCTGTCTGGTTTTCCTCAGCCTAAATCTGCCACATTTTCTGTGGAAACCTTAGTAAATATGTTGGGTTTTTGTGAAAATGTCGGGAACACGCCCCTTTTCGGTGACCCCATCCCCTTTTCCAGATGACCACGCCCCTTTTTCGGGTTTTCTCAGTAAAATGGAGGGTTAGTCTGTTTTTTTTTTCAATTCTGGTGCAAATTCTGGCGCAGACAGAATTTCTGCCGCACAACCAGACAAAACATGTCTGGTTTGCAATAGTAAGTGAGGGCCCATATCTAATGATTGTCTATTTTAAAATATGGTATGGAGCTCTACTTTACTTTATTATGAAATGAACATCTATGGCCCTTTTCACACTACCGTTATCACACGGCAGTGTGATGGCCGTCGGGGCTCCAGGGAAAATAGCAGATGAAAAAATACAGCTTACGGCATTTTTTTCTCCCGCTACTCCCGCAAAAAAACAGCAACGCCTGACAGACCCTATTGACTATAATGGGGTCCATCGGGACCCGCTGTTGCCCGTTGTGACAGGCGCATTGGCAGTGTGAAAGAAGCCTATTATGTAGCTTTAGTTGAAAAATTACTTGAATTATAAAAAAGGCCATGTCTCTAGAGTGCCAAACCAGTTTGTTACTTATGTTCTTTAGGTACTAGCAGAGGACTCAGCGTTGCCCAATCTTCCTAGCTAAACTCTGTTGAAAAGGAAAAGCAACCATGATGCTTTTGTCCTCACATCCCAACCTCAAACCACAACCTCACATCCTGTCCTTAACCCCTTAAGGACACAGGACGTAAATGTACGTCCTGGTGAGGTGGTACTTAACGCACCAGGACGTACATTTACGTCCTATGCATAACCGCGGGCATCGGAGCGATGCCCGTGTCATGCGCGGCTGATCCCGGCTGCTGATCGCAGCCAGAGACCCGCCGGCAATGGCCGACGCCCGCGATCTCGCGGGCGTCCACCATTAACCCCTCAGGTGCCGGGATCAATGCAGATCCCGGCATCTGCGGCAGTGCGCGATTTGAATGAATGATCGGATCGCCCGCAGCGCTGCTGCGGGGATCCGATCATTCATAACGCCGCACAGAGGTCCCCTCTCCTTCCTCCGTCCGGCTCCCGGCGTCTCCTGCTCTGGTCTGTGATCGAGCAGACCAGAGCAGAAGATCACCGAAAACACTGATCTGTTCTATGTCCTATACATAGAACAGATCAGTATTAGCAATCATGGTTTGCTATGAATAGTCCCCTATGGGGACTATTCAAGTGTAAAAAAAAATGTAAAAAAATGTAAAAGTAAAAGTGAAAAAAAAAGTGAAAAATCCCCTCCCCCAATAAAAAAGTAAAACGTACGTTTTTTCCTATTTTACCCCCAAAAAGCATAAAAAATTTTTTTTATAGACATATTTGGTATTGCCACATGCGTAAATGTCCGAACTATTAAAATAAAATGTTAATGATCCCGTACGGTGAACGGCGTGAACGGAAAAAAAAAGTCCAAAATTCCTACTTTTTTAATACATTTTATTTTAAAAAAATAATAAAAAATGTATTAAAAGTTTTTTATATGCAAATGTGGTATCAAAAAAAATTAAAGATCATGGCGCAAAAAATGAGCCCCCATACCGCCGCTTATACGGAAAAATAAAAAAGTTAGAGGTCATCAAAATAAAGGGATTATAAACGTACTAATTTGGTTAAAAAGTTTGTGATTTTTTTTAAGCGCAACAATAATATAAAAGTATGTAATAATGGGTATCGTTTTAATCGTATTGACCCTCAGAATAAAGAACACACGTCATTTTTACCATAAATTGTACGGCGTGAAAACGAAACCTTCCAAAATTAGCAAAATTGCGTTTTTCGTTTTAATTTCCCCACAAAAATAGTGTTTTTTGGTTGCGCCATACATTTTATGATATAATTAGTGATGTCATTACAAAGGACAACTGGTCGCGCAAAAAACAAGCCCTCATACTAGTCTGTGGATGAAAATATAAAAGAGTTATGATTTTTAGAAGGCGAGGAGAAAAAAATGAAAACATAAAAATTAAATTGTCTGAGTCCTTAAGGCCAAAATGGGCTGAGTCCTTAAGGGGTTAAAGGGGTGCTCCACCCAAAGGATAGGGGATAAGATTTCTGACCACGGGGATCCCGCCGCTGGGGACCCCCGCGATCTCGACTGCGGCACCCCAGACATCTGGTGCACGAAGCGAACTTCGCTCAGTGCCGGATGACTGGCGATGCGGGCGGAGGCTCATGACATCACGGTCACACCCCATAGATGGTCACACCTCCCACAGACTTTCATTGAGGGGGCGTGGCTGTGACATCACGAGTGGGGCATCGCCATGATGTCACGAGCCTCTGGTGCTGCACCCAATGCTCTAATCGAACGTTGGGTGCAGCAGGAAGATTGCAGGGGTCCCCAGCGGTGACACCCCCCTGAATTAGACATCTTATCCCCTATCCTTTGGATAGGGGATAAGATGTCTAGGGGCGGAGTACCCCTTTAATTCCCATCCTTATATCCCAACCTCAAACCCTAAACTCACATCCTGTCCTTATTTCCCATCCTTATATCCCAACCACATATCCCAACCTCAAATTCCAGCTTCATACTCTGTCCATGGCACATGATAGTTTTAGCCCCTTGTAAACATTCTGGATTAAGGCCTAGAGGCTTCATGTTACACCTCTGGAAGTGACCCTCACTTCCAATTAATATTAAAGAGGTGTCTAAAAGGGTTCAGGCTGGGCAAAAAAAAAAAAAATGTCCTTATTCACTGGGTGTAATCCTTCACTGCTGCCATTCCAATGGTACCTGGTCCCTGCTGCTAACCATTTCCAGTTACATTTTGACACAAGAAAGTGACAGTTCAGCCAATCACTGGCCACAGAGGTAACCTGCCTTATCCATATAAAATAGTAAGCTGAGCTGGAATGAGGCTCTGTCATTATAGCAGTGAGTATGGTCTTTATTTTACTTGCCCAGCCTGACTCTGCCCAACAGCCCCTTTGATATTCAGTATTTTTACTGGTGGACACCGGAAGTTGCAGCTGTCTGATTATCAGGCAACCAAATAATTTATATTAAGTAAAAAAGTACAATTGACCAAGCAAATAAAAATTATACAATTTGCCATAAATAAATATTTTCGGATAAATGTAATCCCTTTCAGAAAACATGAACATTTCCAATTCAGTTTGCTTCACTTTCCAACGTTGCTGTCGGGCATCTGTTTTTGGTCCTTGCCATCCGAATGCATTTGAGGTTTTATTTGATTTTATTGACCTTTCATTGTCCAGCTTGATAATAGGATGAACGTTTGCTTTTCATTATACGGCCAAAGTCCAACAGGTTATAAATCATGTGTTTTATCACAGGACAGTGACTGTATGTTCTCTAAGAAGAGTTCAAGCCACGCTAAAATATTTCATAGGACATTTTATTTAATTTTATTTTTTGTAACTGACAAGAAGGAAGGACAGACAGGAGATAAATTCTGAGCAGTAAATGTGTTTATATGTACACGCAGCTACATCATTGCGGTGAGGGTGATGTGAGTACGAGGGGAAGTCATTTGTCACTGATTATTTGCAATTCAGGAAGCTACTGCTTGTGAGAGAGGCATGGCCACCGTAATTGCTGTCACTTCTTACGTAGAATCTATTCAGTTGGCTGCAAAACATTATTGTTCTATGTGATCCTTTACCGATCCATCATCTTATATTTTCTTTTGTAACACCTTGACGGAAAAGTGAGGTAATTGAAACAGGGTTATAGGCTTCTGCGTATAAATAGTGGAGAATGTTTGCTAACTGAGGCATTTGATAAGGTAGAATAATATATTTTTCTTAAATTATATAGGTTTACCTTTGAACATCATTTTTTCAGATTATATTAGGGTAAGCTTTACATCCTGTGTAGACACGTTGCTAAGTAACATTGTTGTTACGCCGAGCGCTCCGGGTCCCCGTTCCTCCCCGGAGCGCTCGCCTCATCTTCATTGTTGCAGCGCCCCGGTCAGATCCACTGACCGGGTGCGCTGCGGTCCCGCCTTCAGCCGGGATGCGATTCGCGATGCGGGTAGCGCCCGCTCGCGATGCGCACCCCGGTCCCCCTACCTGACTCGCTCCCCGTCTGTTCTGTCCCGGCGCGCGCGGCCCCGCTCCCTAGGGCGCGCGCGCGCCGGGTCTCTGCGATTTAAAGGGCCACTGCGCCGCTGATTGGCGCAGTGGTTCCAATTAGGGTAATCACCTGTGCACTTCCCTATATTACCTCACTTCCCTTGCACTCCCTTGCCGGATCTTGTTGCCTTAGTGCCTAGTGAAAGCGTTCCCTTGTCTGTTCCTAGCCCGTGTTCCTGACCTCCTGCCGTTGCCCCTGACTACGATCCTTGCTGCCTGCCTCGACCTTCTGCTACGTCCGACCTTGCTTCTGCCTACTCCCTTGTACCTCGCCTATCTTCAGCATCTTCAGCAGCCAGAGAGGTGAGCCGTTGCTAGTGGATACGACCTGGTCACTACCGCCGCAGCAAGACCATCCCGCTTTGCGGCGGGCTCTGGTGAAAACCAGTAGTGGCTTAGAACCGGTCCACTAGCACGGTCCACGCCAATCCCTCTCTGGCACAGAGGATCCACCTCCTGCCAGCCGGCATCGTGACAGTAGATCCGGCCATGGATTCCGCTGAAGTTCCTCTGCCAGTTGTCGCTGACCTCACCACGGTGGCCGCCCAGCAAGCCCGACAGATCGCCCTTCTAACCCGTCAGCTGTCGGAAATGTCCACCATTTCGCACCAACTTCAGTCGCAACTTCTCCAGCAATCTTCTCCTCCGCCAGCTCCTGCACCTCCTCCGCAGCGAGTGGCCACTCCTAGCCTCCGCCTGTCCTTGCCGGACAAATTTAATGGGGACTCTAAGTATTGCCGTGGCTTTCTTTCGCAATGTTCCCAGCACTTGGAGATGATGTCGGACCAGTTTCCTACTGAAAGGTCTAAGGTGGCTTTCGTGTTCTGCCTTCTGTCTGGAAAAGCCCTGTCATGGGCCGCACCGCTCTGGGACCGCAATGACCCCGTCACTGCCTCTGTACACTCCTTCTTCTCGGAAATTCGAAGTGTCTTTGAGGAACCTGCCCGAGCTTCTTCAGCCGAGATTGCCCTGCTGAACCTGGCCCAGGGTGTTTCTTCCGTTGGCGAGTACGCCATTCAGTTCCGTGCTCTTGCTTACGAGTTGTCCTGGAATAGTGAGATTCTCTGCGCGACCTTTAAAAAAGGCCTATCCAGCAACATTAAAGATGTTCTGGCCGCACGAGAGACTCCTGCTGACCTACATGAACTCATTCATCTAGCCACTCGCATTGACATGCGTTCTTCCGGATGGCGTCTGGAGCTCCGCCTGGATATGGACTTTGTTCGCACGAAGCGTTTTTTCTCTCCGGCTCCTCTCTCCTCTGGTCCTCTGCAATCTGTTCCTGTGCTTCCCGCCGCGGAGGCTATGCAAGTTGACCGGTCTTGCTTGACACCTCAAGAGAGGACACGACGCCGCATGGAGAATCTTTGCCTGTACTATGCCGGTACCGAACACTTCCTGAAGGATTGTCCTATCCGTCCTCCCCGCCTGGAAAGACGTACGCTGACTCCGCACAAAGGTGACACAGTTCTTGATGTCAACTCTGCTTCTCCACGCCTTACTGTGCCTGTGCGGATATCTGCCTCTACCTTCTCCTTCTCTACTATGCTCTTCTTGGATTCCGGATCTGCAGGAAAAATTTTTTTGGCCTCTCTCATCAACAGGTTCTACGTTCCTGTGACCAGTCTCGCCAGACCCCTCTACATCTATTGTTTTTTCAATAAAAGATTGGACTGTCTCGTACGTTTCCACACAGAACCCCTCCTAATGTGCATCGGACCTCATCACGGAAAAATTGAGTTTTTTTTCCTCAGGTTCTTTGGCCCCAAGAAGAGGGGGAGACCCAAGGGGGGGGGTACTGTTACGCCGAGCGCTCCGGGTCCCCGTTCCTCCCCGGAGCGCTCGCCTCATCTTCATTGTTGCAGCGCCCCGGTCAGATCCACTGACCGGGTGCGCTGCGGTCCCGCCTTCAGCCGGGATGCGATTCGCGATGCGGGTAGCGCCCGCTCGCGATGCGCACCCCGGTCCCCCTACCTGACTCGCTCCCCGTCTGTTCTGTCCCGGCGCGCGCGGCCCCGCTCCCTAGGGCGCGCGCGCGCCGGGTCTCTGCGATTTAAAGGGCCACTGCGCCGCTGATTGGCGCAGTGGTTCCAATTAGGGTAATCACCTGTGCACTTCCCTATATTACCTCACTTCCCTTGCACTCCCTTGCCGGATCTTGTTGCCTTAGTGCCTAGTGAAAGCGTTCCCTTGTCTGTTCCTAGCCCGTGTTCCTGACCTCCTGCCGTTGCCCCTGACTACGATCCTTGCTGCCTGCCTCGACCTTCTGCTACGTCCGACCTTGCTTCTGCCTACTCCCTTGTACCTCGCCTATCTTCAGCATCTTCAGCAGCCAGAGAGGTGAGCCGTTGCTAGTGGATACGACCTGGTCACTACCGCCGCAGCAAGACCATCCCGCTTTGCGGCGGGCTCTGGTGAAAACCAGTAGTGGCTTAGAACCGGTCCACTAGCACGGTCCACGCCAATCCCTCTCTGGCACAGAGGATCCACCTCCTGCCAGCCGGCATCGTGACAATTGTATTGGTATAGTGATACAGAGTGTTTCTTATTTTAAAGAATTTCACAAAATAGTTCATTGCATATCCCCAGGATAGGCCACCAATTGGTTGGAGTGCCAACATCCAGGACCCCTATCAATAAGCTGGTTGGTACAGCCACAGCACCAGCGCTGCACCATGAGAAGGACGGAAAGCTTGATGTAGCCACTCATAGCTTGTTATAGCCACTCAGTTCCCTTTACTGCTTCCACTTACTCTCTGCTTCTTATTGATAGTTGTGGTCCTATTTAAAAGATGGTGGGGGGGTCCCAGTGGTCGGACCCCATTGATCGGTAAGTCATTACTACAGAGGTTCACCGACTTTTTCTCCCTGCTCTGTTTATGTTTACTCAACAAGACATGAACTATTTATGTGATGCTAGTTTAGTAAGTATTGTGTTTGTCTAGATTATGTATTTTATTAGTAATCAATGCAGCAATCAAAGCATTACCAAAGGGTTCTGGGTTCTCTTACTTTTTCTTGTAACTGTATCTGACGTTTCCATTTAATTTGCTCACTTAATTCAATAACATCCAATTACACAGAAGATGACCTAAAATGCCATAGATCTTTAAAATGATAGCTTGACATTTCTGATGACATTTTTATAATGTTCTTCAAACATAATATAGAGGCTTTAAATCTATAAATGGTGGAAAGAAAATACCCTGAAGCTTTTCAATCACTCTGAATACAAATAGAGAAATCTCATTAAAGTTCTCATTATGTTGCATCACGGGTTTTCCTGATTTACTTTATCTTAAAGGTAATACCATCTGTGTGCGAGGATGAGGTGTGCAATGAGATGGTATCCACATTCCCTATGTGATCTATAATCCAGGTTAAAGAGTACAAACATATTTTTACTATCCGGCAGCTTAAAGGGGTACTCCACTGGCCAGCCTTCAGGCTGAGTTTGGAACATTCAGTTCCAAATGCTGTGCGTGTGCTGCAGGGGTCGGCCACGCCCCCTCGTGACCTCAGGCCACACACCCCAATACAAGTCTATGAGAGGGGGCATAACGGTCACCTCACCCCCTTCCATAGACTTGCATTGAGGGGGCGTGGTCTGACGGGATGAGGGGGCATGGCCGACCCATGCAGTGCGCACGCACAGCATTTGGAACATTGGTTGCGAATGCAGCTCGAAGGCTGGCCAGTGGAGCACCCCTTTAAGAGCGTTTGTCCTTACAGATTGCACTATTATTACAAGAATGGTTACAGAATGCCCCATAATTGTTATTTTATTGAGAATACCATTATTTAAAACCAAACAAATGTGTGAGGAGATGTAACAATTCGTTTTTAAAGTGAATTGGCAAAATAGCACAGTCTGGTGAAATAAGTTTTTCTGGTAAAATGTTGGACATCCTACTGGAAGCTCAATAGATCCTATTAAAGTCAATTGGATCCATCACTTGCCTTTGGTGTTTGCCATACAAGGTGTCCACTGACAGCTGAACTGCATAAAATACAACACGGGAGAACCCAGCTGAACACTGCTGTGACATGAAAAGTGTACCTATCCCACAGCTTGTCCACTCCCTGCAGGAGCATACCAGGGTCTCTTTAACAACCAGCTCTCCTCAGTGCAGGGCTGAATGTCATTTTACTGACATACCAGAAGGATGTGATCAGCTACTTGCTGCCTTGCGCTTGATAGTGGTGTTCACACCCTACACTCTTGCTTAGTTCCCTAATATCCCTATTGCTATTTTGACGCCTGTAACTCAACCTGATGTTTGTTTACTGACATTGCTCCTGATTTTGTATTGCACTGCTCTATAGGCATGAGCCATTGCTAATCTGCCTTCACCTTGTGATTCTGATTGTGTACTTTGTTACTCTTTTGGTTCTAAACTTTTGGCTTATTTTCTGGCTAATCCCTTGTTTACTGTACTGGTACTGTTATGATGTCTACTCTGAAGGTGAAAGATGCAGACTAAAATCCCCTTTGGAGACCAACCTAAGTTGTGCCCCAAAGCCACATTACAACCTAAGACTGTACTGGAGGGTGTTCAGAGAGCTGGATGAGCAACATTAACCAAGGATTCACTTGGTGCCATTGTTGGAATTGTAATGTGTGCATCAGATAACTTAAAGAATCAAGCATACATTTCATGGAAAAGTATTCCTGTCCAAATAAATTAAGCTCTCTAAAGATGTAAAGAACATTAACATAAATGCTTGTACTGTAGTTTTCTTGATAGGCTGTTGGCATAAACTCAATGGAGCATGTCTGATATATCTAATTTACTGGGTAGACTCATAATGTTGCAAGAGGAGATGCAGAGCAAATAAATGTTTAATTATGCATCAAAACTCGCTGGGTAAACAAATGAACATGGAAGGTAGGTAAGAAAAGCTTGATTCGTAATATAATCATTTGGAAAAGAAGCTTAAGCGAAATTAAAGGGTATAGTGTAGTGCAAGACTCCCTATTCTATATGCACCCTAGCTGTGTGGCACGTAACTGGGGCACTCGCCCTAGAAAGGGCGACCCCCGTGCCTCAGGAACCTGCTTCCTACTCTGTACTGTCCCTGATAAATACACAGTGATACAGAAATAGGGTGCAATGAATGAAAGTGCAGAGTGCTGTTCAGTGCAATAAACCTGACTGCAGCGTGTCTCCTACGCAGCGTTTCGTCTTTGGCTCATCAGGGAGACTTCAGCAGCATTGGCAGTCATAGCATAATAGCAGCAGGATGGCAGTGGCAACTTACCTTACCAGCATGCGATCTTTAAATATCCTCCTGGCGTCCATTACCTGTGCGCGCCAACACGCCACAGGCAGGGGGAGGGGGCATACGCTCTCACTGGGATTCCTGGTCGGGACTGACGTCACTTCCGGTAGCGGCCGTAACTTACTGCACCGCCCTCGGAGCGTGTCATAAGGTAATTCCCGGACCATGGATCCCGCCCCCTCTCTCCAGCATTCGGCGTGTCACGCCCAAAGGGGAGGAATCGATAGTAACCATAGGGACTAACAGCGCGTCCCTGACTGAGATTAACTCCTCACAAACCTCTCTGTTAGCTGCGTTTAGCATCACAAGGTATATAAGTTACTTATAATAAAATACAGCACAGAAATCAAATTACAACTTGTCCTTTGCTAACACGCAAGCAGTTAGCATCTAGAATGTTATATTAGTAAAGATATCAATATCCTAAAGGAATGTAGTCAAACATACCCCGGGTCACCTTACCTAGGGGTATTCATTGGTGGCTGGTACAACACAGTACCGCCCATAGGTACCCTCTAAAGATGCTGGTGGTGGCCCAAAGTTGAATACAATTTTTCATTCTAATTCGGGGATAATAGTCCCCAGTACTACCATATCAAAATTAAATTACTAAAATTGAAAGATCACAGTAGTTATAGATACCAAAATTTAAATGAAGCATATGAAATTCTGGGACTCATTCAAGCCCCCTGGTGCCAAAGAATTCAGGCGATGGATCCATCTGCATTCAATTTGTAGCAATTTCTTATCCCAATCACCTCCACGGGGGCCTCTTTCCACGCTTTGAATGCCTATGAATCTTAAATTTTTGGGGTCACCGTTGTGCATTTGGAGAACATGTCGGGCCAAGGACGTGTCCCTCTGGTTAAGAATATCATTATAGTGGTCTCTTACTCTCCGCCTAAACTCACGGCGTGTCTTGCCCACATAGTCCATGGGACACGTACATTGTGCCAAATAGATGACTCCCATACTTTTACAGTTAATGAAGTCACGGATTTCAAAGCTCCTTCCATTATTCGAACATACAAAGTTTTTACATTTCTTAATGGATGGACATGCTAAGCACGAACCACATTGAAATGTGCCGCTAGATCTGCGGTCCAGCCATGTTGTAGGACCCCTCTTTGGTGGCAGATGACTATGCACGACCAGATCCCTGATACTGGGACCTTTTCTGTATGTAATAAGTGGTCTGCTGCTGAGGATTGGTTTAATATCCTCATCCGCTAGCAGTATGTTCCAGTATTTTTCTAAGATATTTCTGATCTGCCCATGCATAGTATCAAAGGTGCCAATCATGCGAATGGTGTTTTGTTCCTCTACCTTGTCCTCCACATTATTCTTTTTTGGGATTAGGAGATCCCTCCTATCCCGGGAGATAGCCCTATCAAAGGCCACCCTTAATACGTCATCCGGGTATCCTCTTTCATGGAACCGGCACCTGAGGTCCTGAGCTTGATTCAGGAACTCTCTGGTCCCCGAGCAGTTTCTTCGCAACCTCAGGTACTGGCCCCTCGGTATACCCTTTTTGAGGGCCACTGGGTGCGAGCTATCCCACCTCAATAATCCATTAGTAGATGTTGGTTTTCTATAAATGGATGTCTCAATGTTGTTAAGAGGTCCTTTTTCGATCAGTACGTCCAAAAAGGCCAACTTGTCCGGATTCCACTCACAGGTAAATCTAAGATCAAGGTCATTACAATTGAGGACCCCCACAAACTCCTGGAATTGTTCTCCCGTTCCTGCCCATAAGATGAATATGTCATCTATATACCTCAGCCACATGGTCAGATGTTTGTGCCATGGGCTGAGGCCTTCCTCAAAGACCACCCTCTCCTCCCACCAGCCCAGGAGCAAGTTGGCATACGTGGGGGCACAAGGGCTCCCCATCGCGGTGCCCCTGAGCTGGTGGAGGAAGCGGCCATTGTAGAGGAAGTAATTATGCATAAGGCAGAATTCCAGGAGTTCCATCGTGAGTTCGCTGTGGGGACCATGATTCAGGTCCCTACTGGCCAGGAAGAATCTTGCTGCTCGTAAGCCCAAATCATGCCTGATTGAGCTATATAGAGCCTCCACATCGATGGATGCAAAAATCATATTGTCATCCATCGAGATCCCATCCAATTTCAAGAGTAGGTCTGACGTGTCTCTGATGTAGGATGGCAGCGTGAGAACAAAAGGGCGCAGGATCTCATCAAGATAGATTCCTACGTTCTGTGATAAGCTCCCCACCCCAGAGACAATTGGTCTTCCCTTTAGGGGATTGACCCCTTTGTGAATTTTGGGGAGTGAATAGAAAGTAGGAATCACCGGATGTGGAGGGACCAGAAATGATGCTTCATTTACATCAACTAGTTCATTTTCAAGTGCTCTAGAAATGATACTTTGAAGTTTATGGGAGAAGACTAGGGTGGGATCTCGTTCTAATGCTTTATAGGTGGTCTTATCATTAAGGATAGCCAGACACATATTTTCATATTGAGCCCGATCCATAACCACCACATTATTTCCTTTATCCGATGGTTTTATTACAATCTCAGAATTTTGTGATAGTTCCTTTAGGGCTTTCCTTTCTTTAGGAGACAAGTTGTACCAAGCTTCTCCATTTCCCTGTCTAGCCTCCAATTCCCTAAGTTCCTTACTAACCAGGGATTCAAATATCTCAATATTTAGGCAGTCAGTGACCGGGGACACCTTGGTACTTTTATTTTTAAGGGATGTAAACGGTCCTTTGCTTTTATCCCTTAACCCCTCCCTCTCTAGGGAATCTAGTGTCCTAAAGGTCTCCATGTCAGATGGTACCAAATTCCTCTCCTGGCATATTTCTTTTTCTTGCCTGGAGAAAAATTTTTTCCATTTAATTTTCCTCACAAAGAGGGAAAGATCCTTTACCCATGAAAAAGAGTCATATTTCGTAGTCGGCACAAAAGAAAGGCCTTTTCTTAGAACCTCCATTTGTCCGTCCGAGAGGATAGTGGTCGATAGATTTATGACCTCTGTTGTACTCCACTGCTTTTTTGGATATCCCCCCACCTCTATTACCATTATCTGTGTAATTTTTGTTGGGCATATGTGCAATTTACTCCTGGTCTATGCACCATATTGCTTGAATGTTTAGAATCATGCTTAGATTGATTGATTGATAAATCATGATCGACTATGAGCTTATGGGTATAGGAAAGTGCAAGTGCAATATCGGATTACGTGCAATATATTATTGTTTGTGTGGATTTTTTCACTTTACTTTATCTATTATGGTGATCTATGCACTTTAGAGGTGTTTATAATTAATTACTTGTGTTTATACATTTTATCAAGTATTATTAAAAGTTATATTTTAAATTGGTACCCCAGGACTTTAGGATTTGATTTATGAAACAGTGGGGCTCTTACACAGGCTTCTAATGCCATTATCTCATAGACTATGAGTTATTGTGTCTAGTTTTTTGAAATTAAAGGGTAACTCCAGGGGATAGAAAGTTGCAAGGGGTCCGACTGCTGGGACCCCTCGAAATCCCTTACTTGACACCCCAGCTCTCCTTATGCATGGAGTGACCTCGGCTAAATGCACGAAACACCCTCTCCATATATCTCTATGGGAGAGCCAAAAATACAGCACTTGTGTATCTTCAACTTTCTCATAGAGATACATAGAAGGGACTTGTCGGTCACTGCTTTGTAAGGTGGTTGATCGTAATCAGTACACAGAGTGGGGGTCACTCCATGCTTGAGAAGAGCCATGGTGCGGGGCAGGAGATTGCGAGAGGTCCCCGTGGTCACTCCCCCCCCCCGTGATCAGACACTTATTAGGGGCTAAGAACTTACGAACCAGAGCTACTTTTTAAAGGGAATGCATCAGCTTATTTGTTATGAGCTAGAGACATGGGCAATGGTGCAATAAACCAAAGGTTACCTTTTTCTTTTTAAAGCTGAGCCAATGCAGAAGTTTAAAAAAAAAAAATTTCTACCAGGCTGAAAGTTTCAAGGAGGTGTGACTAAGTGATAATGTTGCAAAAGATCAGCCTCACCTCCTTGACACTTGACAATTTTAGTTTATGACTTTTAAGTCATTAAGGTACTCAGCTTTAGAAAAGGTAACATTTGTGTTATTGCACTATTGTGTGTCATACCATGTCTGCAATTCACAATGTACAGTACCTAGGGGCTGATGGATTTACTTTAAATATTAACATTATTTGAAGATATACGTCTAGTCATTTTTTCCCCCTCTCTTCTTAATAAATGTCAGTGATATTACTAACATTTTTATTCCTTCATCTGATCGTTACAAGGCATAGTTATGGGATCAGTCTGACTTTTTTCATTCCTGCTAGTGCCTGGATTGTTTTATAGTGTTGATGTAGAAACAAACAGGAGTTTGAAGCTCAGCAGAAGGTGCTGTATGTGCTAAACCATGTAAAGCCTAACATCCATTACTACTTAATACAAGTATTCCATTTAAATTTTATTGTTTCTTAATGTAGGGGAAAAATTGAGTAGAAGTAAAATGATGGATGCTAGTTGATAGATTTTTAAGGTCCCTATACATAGACTGACCATATTTCCTTGAGATAAAAACAAGATATTTGAATAGCCAAAACGGGACAGGGTTATATATATAGTTGTAGGCCCCTATACTACCCCACATATAGTTATATGGAGCAGTAGGTCCCCGGACCAAGGAACAGTGAAGCACTAAAGCTGATGCTGGTGGTAGTATAATTAGTGACTTGGTGCCTTCTCCAGGGTCCATGCCAGGGCTTAGGGTCCAGACTGGTACTCTCCTGACGTCCTCCTGCTCCACTCCTCGGGGTTGGACCGGCATCTACTGCTCATTTAAAGGAGATCTGCAGTGTATATCACTTATCCCCTATCTGCAGGATAAGTGTCTGATTGCGGGGGTCTGAACGCTCTGACCCCCTGCGATCTCCTGTTAAGGGTCCAGGTATTGCTGCAGCTGTGCGCGGCTAATGCACGTGTCATCAACCTCACTGAGGTCGACAGCGGGGGGCCCCATACAGCTCTATGGGATGTACGAACGCTGCCTCTCTGCCTCTCCCATAGAGATACACCGGGTGTCATGCTGGGGAGAGCCATGGCCCTGTACAGGAGATTGGTGGGACCCCCCCATGATCAGACACTTATCCACTATCCGCAGATAGGGCATAAGTGGTTTACATCGCAGATCTCCTTTAAAGTGGCTGTTGTGCCGGCTGCTACTTTAAGATCAATGGTCACATTGAGAACAATACAAAAAATGCTGAAATTTTACTTTTATCGTGTTTTGTTTAAAAACGGGATAACATCAAACAATTCCTTCAAACATACCAGACAGAATAGTACAATATTAAAACAAAAATAGAGAAAAAGAAACACAGCCGCACATCCACAATTTGTATTTTGATCTACTTGCTTCTCAGCATAAATTCAAACACTAACAGGTTGTTAGTATACATTTTGATGAAAAAGTATAGGCCAACTAGCCACGTCAAGGCCACCTATTAAGAGTGGGTCCCTAACCCAACATTGGCGTAGCACCGAGCGGCAGCCACCACTACAGCAACACCATGCCCACAGGGATAGTGACCCAGTGGCCAGGCAGCCCCACTGCTGCCCGACCAAGCACCTGGCTCCAGGCCACACCACCCTACAGACAAAACATCGCAGTAACAATGACTGCCGCAGTGCAACCACACCAATGTGAATACCTACCAAGTGCTCCCTGCCAGAGGGCTGGAAGAATGCTAGGAGGAAACCCTTATGCAGTCACCTGCTAATTAAAAAGGCCTGGGCCAAATGGGTGGAGCAGAGTGCTGGCTATGAAAGAGGGGACAGACTAAAATTGTAAAACAAAAATAGAGAAAAAGAAACAAAGTCGCACATCCACAATTTGTATTTTAATCTTCTTGCTTCTCAGCATAAATTCAAACACTAACAGGTTGTTAGTATACATTTTGATCAAAAGGTATAAGCCCACTCACCACGTCAAGGCCACCTATTTAGAGTGGGTCCCTAACCCAACATTGGCATAGTGCTGGGCGGCGGCCAACCCTATCGCAACACCATGCCCAGAGGGGGAGCGACCCAGTGGCCAGGCAGTCCCCCTGCTGCCCAAACAAGCACCTGGCTCCAGGCCACACCACCCTACAAACAAAGCATCACAGTAACAATGAGAATATGCTGGCATTTGTTCTAGTAAAACACTAGACACCATGCTGAAAGCCCAATTGACACCATTTACCTCAATGGGGTCCACCATGTACCTTAGTACTTGATGGAGCAATACAGCAGAAAATACAGCACAGGTGAGAACCCAGCCTAACACTGAAATCATATACCTGGCTGAATTTTCTTTGGCTGAACATTTGTTAAAGAATTCAGCATACAATTTACATTTTATGCAAAAGTATTTCTGTCCAAACAAATGAAGCTCTGTAAAGATGTACTGAAGGTGAGCAGAAATACATATGGCTTCCCAGATAGGCTGTTGGCATAAACTTAATGGGGCATGTCTGAGATATCTAATTTACTGCATGAACTCAAAATGGGGCAAGAGGAGATACTGAGCAAATAAATGTTTAATTATGCAGTGAAACTCGTCGGGTAAACAAATTAAGAAGGAAAGGGAGAAAATGGTGATGCCTAATTAAGTCAATTGGAAAAGAAGCTTAACCGAAATTATTACATTATACAGATGATTTACAATGCTGCAATTATAGAAGGTGTGAACTCCAAGGGACTTTTAATGTGACTCAATGAATAATTGTGAAAGTTATAAAAGCAAAAAGTATAAACAATGAAAATATTAAAATCAAAATTCCAGGCATTATGGGAAATACGCAATAGAGGGTTGAGACAATACTTAATTTATTGCAGGTGAAGCAGGCATATATCAAATGGTAAAATTCTTTCAACTACCAGCTGCCACGAGTTCCTTACTTATGGATATCTACACTTATTAAGAGGTATATAAATCCAAGTGCACCAAGCTCCCCTTGAAGCATTTGCAGGCAGAAATAACTTAATCATTTACAGTAACTCTATGGCTGTGATAAGCCGAGAGAGAATTAGGAAGCATGTGTGAGAAAAAGAAAGCTCCAACCATAATAGACCTGAAATATAATTTTAAAAAGGCAGAAAGGAAAAGAAACATCCTAAAATATTAGATATTGGCTTGGAAAACATATTTGCATGTAAGATAACAGCATTATATTGTGGTCTAGATTTGAGTCCTGTGAGAATATAAAAAAGAAAATAATAATACTAATTACTCTATATTAGTACATTTAAAAAAAATATCAGATTTAATTTAAAGGGTACCTCTCATCAAAAAAACTTTTGATATATTATAGATTAATGTATGCAGAATAACTTTACAATTGCATGTTATTAAAAAATATGCTTCTTTCTATTTAATTTTCCTCTTTGAAGAAATGACCACTAGGGGTTTCCCTACCAGTCCTGGCAGCAAGCATTTCAGACTCATGCTGGAGTCCTAAACACTACGAGCTGCCAGTCTGATTTGTTCACAAAGGAGAACACTCAGAGCTGCCAGCCTGCGCTGTAAACAATGCAGGCTGGCAGCTCTGAGTGTTTAGGACTCCAGTATGAGTCAGAAATGCTTGCTGACAGGACTGATCGGGAAAAATACAATAGAAAGAAGTATATTTTTCATTAACATGCTATTGGAAAGTTATTCAACATTCATTAATCTAAAATATATCAAAAGTTTATTTGATGAGAGGTACCCTTTAAAGAAAAACGTAGTAAAAGAAAGTAGTCTTTTAGCATGAATTGTGGAACAAAACATAAATGTAAGTATCTGCATTTGACCTTTATTAGTCGGTATTAACGACTTGCACTACACTATAATTACAAGCCATATCGGAGCATCAGACATGGACATTACTTTACTGAGATGCAATTACATCATTCGTCTGCTAAGCTGCCCACTGTACGTCAAGGGGGATGGGATGGAAAGTTGTGTACAGATGTATGGTGATAAAGATATCAAAGGAGAGCCACTGTTAGATTTGTTAGATTGGAAATAAATTGCTATTTACTTTAGTATTTTTCTTTCAAAGGCCATTTGGTCTTACGACCAAGTTTGGTAAAGCTACTGTACATGAGTTCACAAATAGGACATTTCTTTTAACCTCGTCAGTCAGACTGTCTTCTAGGCTGGGACATATACCTAGGACTGCGAGACTGGGCCCCCTCCATGGGGTTGACAGGTGTACTCCATGAGATCTGGCACAAACGGGATTCAGTAATGGTCGGACACATGGTGACCACCACCTGTACAGCATCAGCTTGCGCCACTGGGGGATGAACTGTTGGTGCCTGCTGGTCCTGCCAAACCTCCTGAACAGCTGGAGTAGGCCTGGGCACATCTGTAGAAAACCCTTGATGCAGATACTTGGTGTCCATAGCAGGTGACTCCAGATACCATTCTTCATGAACAACTGTCCCCTTGATAGTTGGTGGCAGGAGACCAGATGGATCGGAGTCCCAATCTTCAGGGGAAATAGGCAAAGGGGATTTGTGTGGAATTCTTAGGTCTAGGGGAAGAAGATGCTCCCTCATATACTGGATCAAAGTAAGGCTCGTCGCCAAATAGCCACTTAGGTAGTGGTGGTGACTGGGGACGTACTGGGGGCTGCTGGACCTGGGGCGCTGGCTCTGGACTGGGGGAAGATGGAGGGGTAGAGAACATGGCCTTGACCGGGGTACTCACTTCTGACTCCTCTGTGTCGATCTCCACCGAGGATACCCAGGTCCGGTGGTGGGCTGACAGACTCACCGGCGACGGTTCTCGTGACAACTTCGGTGTACATTCCGCCGGGGTTGCTGCCCATTCTCCATCGTCCTGTGGCAAAGGCACCTTCAGGTGGACGTCTTTGGCCCCAATGGAACGCTTATGCAGGCGATCCGCTAACTCTTGGAACACTTGTGCCCCGGCAATCTGCCGGTCCTCTGGTGCCATCTTGAGACTCTCTACACATGTGGACAGCTGCGCCTCCGCCATCTTCTTACTCTCAGCCAGCACTTTCGCAGAACTGAAGAAGTCAGGCTCCGTATCGCTTCTCATACCGGCTCCAACAAAATGTCCGCCGGCCGGAGCTTCGTCATCAGCGTGGCCTGGGACCAGAAGGGACTCAGCGTTGCATCCTCTTCTTCCGCCCCCCATCCTGGCCGGCAGCAAGGGATGGACGTTTCAAGTTCCACTTAGGACTAGGAAGCGCGACTTGACTTCCACGCCCAGGGGCGGGACGCTGGCTTTGGCAGGGACCTTTCTCATGCTTCTCTACCAGCAGATTAACCCTTTCAGGTACAATGGCAGACATTTTTGTGCTTAACAATGCTTCATAATGTTCACGACTTCAAATTTACTTTCAACAACAGATAATGGACTCCTTTTCATCTCCCTCACTATTTCACTAGCGCCTTTAGTAAAACACATTGCAATTAGAACAGTCCTATACATTTTTCTGGCACAGACTTTTTCGCATCGGCATGCGATTTTTCTCGGACACAGTTCAGACTAGGGGGAGGACTTGTGGCTTTGTGGCATAAGGCACATACCCGAATCCTGTTCATGACACCAAAGATTTGTGGTGAGCCACGGGGTTTGAGGTGAGGTATAAGGAGCAGATGGTGTTGCCCAGGAGTAGATGGTATTAACCCCTTTGTGTTTGTGATGCCAGGGCGTGGTTTGCCACCCGAAGGTAGGACCACTAGTCCTAGGTTAGGCAGGGGCAAATAAAGGCCAGGTTAAGGTAAACGGTAGCTTTTACTGAGGTTAGACAGGTGCTACAGTCTATACAGTTCGGCCAGGATCCCAGAGAGGCGACCAGTAACACAGGGTACCTCACAGCTTACTGGGAATTGCAGTAACTGGAGAGACTATAATTGCAGGCCACGCTGACTACAATTGACTTGACTGAAGATGATGATAGTAGATAAAGATGACTCGACTTTCTGACTTGTGGCTGCAATTTAGGTTGAGGCCTCCAGATGTGCTGGACACTGACCCTGAGATGTCTGGACTGGACTTGAACTCAGCAGAAAGTGAAACACAAGAGAGAAAAAAAGAGATTGTAGTACCTCCCCCTCTTATAAAGGGGGGTTGATCAAGGAGCCCATAGGCCAACTGCGGGTACCCTGGTAACCTGGTGCTCTCTGGGTAACAAACATATGACTTAAACATGTGACAACAAAATCATGTGACCCACTTCAAAGGTCCTTTACACTTAATATACAACCTATGCACATTATGGGGGAACACTGCAGGAGAGCCCTGAGGACGTACAGGGACTCAACCAGACAGGACTGTAGGAACTTATCCCATAGTGGGACATCACAGCATTAGAGATAATATCAGCTGCACAGTGTGTATTATAGATAGTTTTAGCTATACAGTGGGGCATATTTATCAAAGCTGCCTATGTCCCGCATCAATATAGACCAAACTACAGAGGGTTAGGCTGGTCTATTGTGTGCCTAATTTATCAAAAGTCGCACGGCTCTTGATAAATTCTGTGCACAGCCTTCAAGATCTATGCTTTAGACTGTATTTAAACCTGCTCCAGCATGGTCTGACATTTCGGCGTACTTTCAGCCAATGCGACTTGTCGCTTAAAAGTCGCTTTTGATAAATTCAGCACCAATGCATTTTCCAATGCATTTCCGTCTAAAATAGACTAGCATGCATCATGTTCTAAAAATCCTCTAGAGCAAAAGTCGCAGAAAAGTCGCACATATTTAGACTGCGACTTTCCGTGCGACAAATTTAGACAGAAATAACCAGTCTAAATCCTTTGATAAATATCCCCCAGTGTATTATAGATAATTTCAGCTGCACTGTGTCTATTATAGATCATTTCAGCTGCACAGTGTGTATTATAGATAACTTCAGCTGCACAGTGTGTATTGCTGCACAGTGTGTATTATAATTTTAGCTGCACTGTGTGTATTATAGATAATTTTATCTGTACAGTGTATTATAGATAATTTCAGCTGCACTGTGTGCATTATAGATATTAACAGCTGAACAGTGTGTATTATAGATGATTTCAGCTGCACAGAGTGTATTATAGATAATTTCAGCTGTACAGTGTATCATAGATAATTTCAGCTGCACAGTGTGTATTATAGATAATTTCAGCTGCACAGTGTGTATTATAGATGATTTCAGCTGTACAGTGTGTATTATAGATAATTTCAGCTGCACAGAGGGGGATATGTATCAATGTTGTTGTTGTTAGACGTTTTTTGTAGATCATTTTGGTTGGTCTAAATTTGGAGCAATTTCTCACAATTTCTCAAAATTTATCAAACTTGTGCAAGCCCCATGATAAATTTCGTGCAATGGTCTAAATCTCCACAAAGTTCTATTTGTAGACCTGTTCTACACCTCACAGGAATAGTGTTGTATCCTGGACGCTGGGCTTTTGTTCTATTGTTTTTCAGGATTCCACTGAGGTTTTTTTTTGTCCACCAGCAAAAACGCCTGAAAAACGATCCCAGCATTTCCTGCATTTTGGTAATTTTTCTTGGGGGAGATTTATCAAAAACTGTACAGAGGAAGAGTAGTGCAGTTGCCCATGGCAACCAATCAGATTGCTTCTTTACAAAAATGAAAGGAGCAATCTGATAGGTTGCTATGGGCAACTGCTCCGCTCTTCCTCTACATAGGTTTTGATTCATCTCTCCCCTTGTGTTTTTTCTTGCATTTTTGCTGGTGTGCGGAAACAAACATTTTTGTACCCTGTGTGCATTTTTTTCACTGCAGGTACTACTCCATGGGTCGGATGCAGAGTGCCCGCCCCACGGAGTGTAAGGAGGTAAGGAGTGATGTATAGCATATACATATACAGGGTGCAGAGCATCACTACTTACCTCCGCCCGCTGTATAGTATACAGGGGGCATAGTGTATCCATGTATACTATACAGGAGCCCAGCAAGGAAAGAGTTAACCCACACTGCAGCTCTGAGTTAAATCTTTGTGCGCTCTCCTGTATATACAGCCATCTATAGATGACTGTATATACAGGATACAGTAGGCAGACAAGAACAATTGGAGGCTCCCTGTTCCACACTGCAGTATGGGCGCACTCCCCAGGTGAGATCGCAAATGATGTCCTAACGTTTTTTTTTTTCTCATTTCAGATACGTGAATGGGGAGGACTACGTCAGATTCAGTGTATTGCGATGATGACCAGCTTTTTTTTAATGTCAATAAAAGGTTTAATGAGGGTTGTGTGGGGAGTGTTTTTTTTTTTTTTTTAAATACATTTTTTTTTCAATGCCGGGCTTAGCGTTAGCCACAAAAAACAGCTAGCGCTAACCCCCAATTATTACCCCGTTACCCACCGCCACAGGGTTGCCGGGAAGAGCCAGTACCAACAGGCCTGGAGTGTCAAAAATAGCGCTCCTGGCTGGGGTTATTTAGGTTGGGGAGAGCCAGTAACAATGGTCCTCGCCCACCCTGGTAACGTCAGACTGTTGCTGATTGGTTGGTATCTGACTGACACTGAAAATATGGGGAACCACACACTTTTTTTTATTACAAAAAAAAACAACACATAGGCTTCCCCATATTTTCAGTGTCAATCAGACACCAACCAATCAGCAACAGCCTGACATTACCAGGATGGGCGAGGACCATTGTTACTGGGCCTCCCCAGCCTAAATAACCCCAGCCTGTTACCGCCTGGGCCAAGGAGCGCTATTTTTGATGCTCCGGGCCTGTTGGTAACGACTCTTCCCGGCACCCCTGAGGCGGTTAGTACCGGGGTAATAATTGGGGGTTAGCGCTAGCTGTTTTCGGGGCTAACGCTAAGCCCAGCTTAGTAATAGATTCCGTCTACAAGACGGCTTCCACTACTAAGCCTGAAATTTCAATTATAAAAAACACAACACATGAAATAAAAAATGGATTTAAAAAAAACACTCCCCCACAGCCCTCATTAACCCTTTTATTGACATTAAAAAAATGCTAGTCATCGTCACACTCCACCGAATCTCAGGTAGTCCTCTGCATTCACTTATCTGAAATGACAAGAAAATAAAAACACGAAAAATGGGTCAGTACATTTTTGGCGCTCTCCCCTGGGTAGAGCGCACATAATGCAGTGTGTTCCTAAAGAGGGAGCCTCCAATTGTTGCTAAACTACAACATCATGGGGGCTGTAGGTAAACAACAGCTGGAGTCTCCCTGTTTGGGAACACACTGCCAAAAAGGCTCTGTTCCCATTATGCAAAACGCATAATGAGAACAGAGCCATACTTACCACCCTGGCTTCAGGCCTGGACTGTGAAGCTCCGCCCCCTAATGATGTCATCACTAGGGGGCAGGGGCGGAGAAGTTGCAAGGGGTCTCAAGAGTGAGACCCCTGAGATCCGTCAGTCTGCCCTTGGACTACTACTCCCATCATGGGAATATTTTGTGTCCCATGATGGGAGTAGTTGTAGTACCGCAGTGCTGAGGGATGGCTCTTACATATCCCCCAGCTGCGAAACTGTATTGTGACAGTTAGGACTACTACTCCCATCATGGACAGACTCTGTCCATGATGGGAGTTGTAGTCCTCGGGCTGAAGGACAGATTGCAGCAGGTCATTCTCCAGAGACCCGCTGCGATCTGCATTTATTAACTTAAAAAGCCAGCGGCAACACTGCACTCCCCTCGCCCCCCTCCTCCTGTATACAGATGTCACGATTCATAATCCCCGCCGCCGGGAGAGGGGAGCTCTGATTGGTGGAAAGCTATTCACCACTATACACCAATCAGAGCTCCTGTCTTCTGATGGGGATTATGAATTGTGACAGGTCTATACAAGGGAGCGAGTGGAGCCGCTTCTACAGTATATAATTGTTATGTGTATTGTACCCCCCCCCCCAGACTAATACTGACCCCTTCTATAGTGAGCGCTGGGACCGCTGTGTGATTGACAGGTCCCCAGCGCAAGTGTCCGGCCCCACTGACCTTTATATGTTATAAATCTTTATGATACACACTGCCCGTCCTCCTCTTCATTCTTCTGATGCCGGAGACGCGCGGCTTCTGTATCATAGTCTATAGTCAGACTATAGACTATAGGCGCTCTGACTATAGTGAAAGCAGAAGCCGCACGTCTCCGGCATCAGAAGAATGAAGAGGAGGACGGGCAGTGTGTATCATAAAGATTTACAACATGTAAAGGTCAGTGGGGCCGGACACTTGCGCTGGGGACCTGTCAATCACACAGCGGTCCCAGCGCTTACTATAGAAGGGGTCAGTATTAGTCTGGGGGGGGGGGGGACAGTTCACATAACAATTATATACAGTACTGTAGAAGTGGCTCCACTCGCTCCCCTGTATAGACCTGTCACAATTCCTAATCCCCGCCAGAAGACAGGAGCTATGATTGACTAATAGTGGTGAATAGCTTTCCACCAATCAGAGCTCCCCTCTCCTGGAGGCGGGGATTATGAATTGTGACATCTGCATACAGGAGCCGGCGGCAGCGCAGTGGAGCCGCATGTACCGCCGGCTTTTTAAGTTAATAAATGCAAATCGCAGCGGGTCTCTGGAGAATGACCTGCTGCTATCTGTCCTTCAGCCCCAGGACTACAACTCCCATCATGGACAGAGTCTGTCCATGATGGGAGTAGTAGTCCTAACAGTCACAATAGAGTCCCGCAGACAGGGGATGTGCGTCTCTCAGCGCTCCGGTACTACAAATACTCCCATTATGGGACAGATTCTGTCCCATGATGGGGGTAGTTGTAGTACTGCAGTGCTGAGAGACAGCTCCTGCATCCTCCACCTGCATCTTCCACCGTCTGCCATTTTCTACGAGTCCTTGCTAGCACTCTTAGGTTTAGACTACTTTTCTTGCAAAAAAGCGCAATTGCGCAAAAAAAAAAAACATCTACTTTTTTGCGCAATTGATAAATACCAGTCCACTGGATTAGGTGGTGTACGGTAGACCAAACTGGTGACAACTTTAGAAAACTGTCCACCCAAAAAAACGCAGCTCTATGCAAAAAAAGCGCAATTGCGCAAAATTTGTAGACGTGAAAAATGGTCTAAATGCAATGATACATGTCCCCCAGAGTGTATTATAGATAATTTCAGCTGTACAGTATATCATAGATAATGTCAGCTGCACAGTGTGTATTATAGATAATTTCAGCTGCACAGTGTATTATAGATAATTTCAGCTGCACAGTGTATTATAGATAATTTCAGCTGTACAGTGTATCATAGATAATTTCAGCTGCACAGTGTGTATTATAGATAATTTCAGCTGCACAGTGTATTATAGATAATTTCAGCTGCACAGTGTATTATAGATAATTTCAGCTGCACAGTGTATTATAGATAATTTCAGCTGTACAGTGTATCATAGATAATTTCAGCTGTACAGTGTATCATAGATAATTTCAGCTGCACAGTGTGTATTATAGATAATTTCAGCTGCACAGTGTATTATAGATAATTTCAGCTGCACAGTGTATTATAGATAATTTCAGCTGTACAGTGTATCATAGATAATTTCAGCTGCACAGTGTGTATTATAGATAATTTCAGCTGCACAGTGTATTATAGATAATTTCAGCTGCACAGTGTATTATAGATAATTTCAGCTGCACAGTGTATTATAGATAATTTCAGCTGTACAGTGTATCATAGATAATTTCAGCTGTACAGTGTATCATAGATAATTTCAGCTGCACAGTGTGTATTATGAATAATTTCAGCTCTACAGTGTATTATAGATAATTTCAGCTGTACAGTGTATTTTAGATAATTTCAGCTGCACAGTGTGTATTATAGATAATATCAGCTGTACAGTGTATATTGTAGATATCAGCTGTACAGTGTGTATTATATATAATTTCAGCTGCAAAATGTGTATTATAGATAATTTCAGCTGCACAGTGTATCATAGATAATTTCAGCTGTACAGTGTATCATAGATAATTTCAGCTGCACAGTGTGTATTATAGATAATTTCAGCTCTACAGTGTATTATAGATAATTTCAGCTGTACAGTGTATTTTAATTTCAGCTGCACAGTGTGTATTATAGATAATATCAGCTGTACAGTGTATATTGTAGATATCAGCTGTACAGTGTGTATTATATATAATTTCAGCTGCAATGTGTGTATTATAGATAATTTCAGCTGCACAGTGTGTATTATGGATAATATCAGCTGTACAGTGTATATTGTAGATATCAGCTGTACAGTGTGTATTATAGATAATTTCAGCTGCACAGTGTATATTATAGATAATATCAGCTGCACAGTGTGTATCAGGGGCGGATCCAGAGTCGAGTCTCGGGAGGGGCACTATTAGAGTATTTTGTGTTGGCGGACAGAAAAAAAGATTGCAGAACTTACAATATTATTAAATGTATCATACAGTCCTAATCTTGTTTAAGACTCTTAGGCCGTGCTCATATGTCAGAATAATAATCAAATATACCAAATGCCACAGAATGTGAAAGTGCTAAAGAAATTTTTACCATTTAAAACTACAGCTCCCAGTATGACCTAAGCAGTGGTAAGGTTATGCTGGGAGTTGTTGTTTCACCCATCATAACTGCAGAACTTACAAGTAACTCCAGCTCTGATGGGACATAGTGAGGAGAATACACAATGATATCAGTGATTACAGATGACCTCTTCTCTATAGTGAGGAGAATACACAATGATATCAGTGATTACAGATGACCTCTTCTCTATAGTGAGGAGAATACACAATGATATCAGTGACTACAGGTGATGTCTTCTCTATAGTGAGGAGAATACACAGTGATATCAGTGATTACAGGTGACGTCTTCTCTATAGTGAGGAGAATACACAATGATATCAGTGATTACAGATGACCTCTTCTCTATAGTGAGGAGAATACACAATGATATCAGTGACTAAAGGTGACGTCTTCTCTATAGTGAGGAGAATACACAGTGATATCAGTGACTACAGGTGATGTCTTATCATTGTGTATTCTCCTCACTATAGAGAAGACGTCACCTGTAATCACTGATATCATTATGTATTCTCACTATAGAGAAGACGTCACCTGTAATCACTGATATCATTGTGTATTCTCCTCACTACAGAGAAGACGTCACCTGTAATCACTGATATCATTGTGTATTCTCCTCACTATAGAGAAGACGTCACCTGTAGTCACTGATATCATTGTGTATTCTCACTATTGAGAAGACGTCACCTGTAATCACTGATATCATTGTGTATTCTCCTCACTACAGAGAAGACGTCACCTGTAATCACTGATATCATTGTGTATTTTCACTATAGAGAAGACGTCACCTGTAATCACTGATATCATTGTGTATTCTCCTCACTATAGAGATCAGTGATTACAGGTGACGTCTTCTCTATAGTGAGGAGAATACACAATGATATCAGTGATTACAGGTGACGTCTTCTCTATAGTCTTTCCTTATCTAATTCAGCTGGTACATACCGCCAGGATTTGTTCCAGCTAAATCTTCTCTCTGCAGAACTTGATGCCCAGATGTCTCCTCACTATGTCAGCACATTCTGATCCTCTATATGAAAACAATAATTATTATAATACTGCCAAACACTGTATTCTTTGAATATAATACTGGCACACACCCTCTGAATATAATTCTGACACCCTGTACCCCCTGAATATACAACACACTGTACCCTCTGAATATAATATCGCCATATACTGTACCCTCTGAATATAATACTATCACACACTGCACCCTCTGAATATAATACTATCACACACTGTGCCCTCTAAATATACTACCACACACTGCACTCTCTGAATATAATACTACCACACACTGCACCCTCTGAATATAATACTACCACACACTGTGCCCTCTAAATTTAATACTACCAAACACTGCACCCTCTGAATATAATACTATCACACACTGCACCCTCTAAATATAATACTATCACACACTGCACCCTCTAAATATAATACTATCACACACTGTACCCTCTAAATATAATACTATCACACACTGTACCCTCTAAATATAATACTATCACACACTGCACCCTCTAAATATAATACTATCACACACTGTACCCACTGAATATAATACTCACACATACTGTGCCCTCTAAATCTAATACTACCACACACTGCACTCTCTGACTATAACTTGCTGTGCAGTGCAACCTCTGAGTAAAATATCGTAATGTATTGTGGCCCCTAAAAAATGTACCACCCCAGAAATTCCTCATAATATACACTATACTTCTGAAAGGCAAAACACTCTGTGCCTTCACATATAGTAATAATGCCCCATCTTGTACCCCTACATATAATAATTGTGACCAGTCCTGTTCCCCCCACATAATAATGCCCTCTGTGCTGTGCCCCTCACATATAAGGCTCCTGTCATGTGCCCCACACATTTAATGCCCCCTGTGCCCTTCACATATAATGCCCCCATTCTTTGCCCCTCACATATAATGCCTCCATCATGTGTCCCTCATATATAAACCCCCCATCATGCGTCCCGCACATATAATGCCCCCATCATGCATCCCGCACATATAATGCCCCCTGTGCTGTGCCCCTCACATATAATGCCCCCATCATGTGCCCCTCACATATAATGCCCCCTGTGCTGTGCCCTTCACATATAAAGCCCCATGTCCTGTCCCCTCAGGGGGCATTATATGTGAGGGGAACAGCACAGGGGGCATTATATGTTTGGAGCACATGACAGGAACATTATATGTGAGGGGCACAGCACAGGGGGCATTATATGTGAGGGGCGCATGATGAGGGCATTATATGTGAGGGGCGCATGATGGGGGCATTATATGTGAAGGGCACAGCACAGGGGGCATTCTATATGAGGGGCGCATGATGGGGGCATTATATGTGAGGGGCAAAGAATGGGGGCATTATATGTGAGGGGCACATGATGGGGGCATTATATGTGAGGGGCGCATGATTGGGGCATTATATATGAGGGGCGCATGATGGGGAATTATATGTGAGGGGCACAGCACAGGGGGCATTATATGTGTGGGACACAGCACAGGGGGCAATATATATGAGGGGAACAGCACAGGGGGCAATATATGTGAGGGGCACAGCACAGGGGGCATTATAAGTGTGGGGCACAGAACAGGGGGCATTATATGATATAATGCCCCCTGTCCTGTGCCCCACACATGTAATGCCCCCCTGTGCTGTGCCCCACACATATAATGACCCCTGTGCTGTGTGCCGCACACATATAATTTATATGTGTGGCACAGCACAGGGGGCATTATGTGAGTGGCACAGCACAGGGGGCATTATGTGAGGGGCACAGCACAGGGGACATTATATTTGAAGGGCACAGGACAGGGGGGCATTATAAGTGTGGGGCACAGAACAGGGGGCATTATATGATATAATGCCCCCCTGTCCTGTGCCCCACACATATAATGCCCCCTGTGCTGTGCCCCACACATATAATGCCCCCTGTGCTGTGCCCCACACATATAATATATATGTGTGGCACAGCACAGGGGGCATTATATGTGAGGGGAACAGCACAGGGGGCATTATATGTGAGGGGCACAGGACAGGGGGGCATTATATTATATAATGCCCCCCTGTGCTGTGCCCCACACATATAATGCCCCCTGTGCTGTGTGCCCCACACATATAATTTATATGTGTGGCACAGCACAGGGGGCATTATGTGAGGGGCACAGGGGACATTATATGTGAAGGGCACAGGACAGGGGGCCCCCCTGTCATGTGCTCTTCACATATAATGCCCCCTATGCTTTGCCCTGCAGACCCTCATGAAATATTCCCTTTTCTCTGACCCCCCCCTCCTAACAATGGCGCATATCCCTAATCCCTGAGCATACCTTTACTTCCAGTATGCAGGCCGCGGGGACGGGTCCTCCAGGCGCTGGCGCGATGATGTGACGTCATCGCGCCGGCCTTTAGTGGATCTCGTCCCCGCAGCTCACACGCTGTGTACGCATAGCGTGTGTGTAAGGTTAGTGAATGGTGGAGCCGGAGCTTACAGCTTCGGCTCCACCATGCTAGGGAGCGGGGGGGGGGGGGATCGTTGCCCCCCCCCCCCTGGATCCGCCACTGGTGTGTATTATAGATAATTTCAGCTGCACAGTGTGCATTATAGATAATTTCTGCTGCACAGAGTGTATTATACATAATTTCAGCTGCACAGTGTGCATTATAGATAATTTCTGCTGCACAGTGTGTATTATAGATAATTTCTGCTGTACAGTGTATATTATAGATAATTTCAGCTGCACAGTGTATATTATAGATAATATCAGCTGCACAGTGTGTATTATAGATAATTTCTGCTGTACAGTGTATATTATAGATAATTTCAGCTGCACAGTGTATATTATAGATAATATCAGCTGCACAGTGTGTATTATAGATAACTTCAGCTGCACAGTGTATATTATAGATAATATCAGCTGCACGGTGTGCATTATGGATAATATCAGCTGCACAGTGTGTATTATAGATAATTTCAGCTGCACAGTGTATATTATAGATAATATCAGCTGCACAGTGTGTATTATAGATAATTTCAGTTGCACAGTGTATATTATAGATGATTTCAGCTGTACAGTGTGTATTATAGATAATTTCAGCTGCACAGTGTATATTATAGATGATTTCAGCTGCACAGTGTGTATTATAGATAATATCAGCTGCACAGTGTATATTATAGATAATATCAGCTGCACAGGGTGTATTATAGATCATTTCAGCTGCACAGTGTATATTATGGATAATATCAGCTGTACAGTGTATATTGTAGATATCAGCTGTACAGTGTGTATTACAGATGATATCAGCTGCACAATGTATATTATAGATAATATCAGCTGCACAGTGTGTATTATAGATAATTTCAGCTGCACAATGGGGGAGATTTATCAAAACCTGTCCAGAGGAAAAGTTGCTGAGTTGCCCATAGCAACCAATCAGATCGCTTCTTTCATTTTGCAGAGGCCTTGTTGAAAATGAAAGTAGTGATCTGATTGGTTGCTATGGGCAGCTGGGCAACTTTTCCTCTGGACAGGTTTTGATAAATCTCCCCCAATGTGTATTATAGATATCAGCTGCACATTGTGTATTATAGATAATTTCAGCTGTACAGTGTGTATTATAGATAATTTCAGCTGCACAGGGGGTATTATAGATGATATCAGCTGCACAGTGTATATTATAGATAATATCAGCTGCACAGTGTGTATTATAGATAATATCAGCTGCACAGTGTATATTATAGATAATATCAGCTGCACAGTGTATATTATAGATAATATCAGCTGCACAGTGTATTATAGATAATATCAGCTGCACAGTGTATATTATAGATAATATCAGCTGCACAGTGTATATTATAGATAATATCAGCTGCACAGTGTATATTATAGATAATATCAGCTGCACAGTGTATATTATAGATAATATCAGCTGCACAGTGTATTATAGATAATATCAGCTGCACAGTGTATATTATAGATAATATCAGCTGCACAGTGTATATTATAGATAATTTCAGCTGCACAGGGTGTATTATAGATAATTTCAGCTGCACAGTGTGTATTATAGATAATTTCAGCTGCACAGGGTGTATTATAGATAATTTCAGCTGCACAGTGTATTATAGATAATATCAGCTGCACAGTGTATATTATAGATAATATCAGCTGCACAGTGTATATTATAGATAATTTCAGCTGCACAGGGTGTATTATAGATAATTTCAGCTGCACAGTGTATTATAGATATCAGCTGCACAGTGTATATTATAGATAATATCAGCTGCGCAGTATGTATTATAGATAATTTCAGAAGTGCAATGTGTAAAAGGGTAAGTACACACATACACGAAATATAGTGACATACTATTTTTTATGCAGGTAATATGTAGCCTTTTCTTGCCAGTAATGGATAAAACCTTATTTTACTCCCACTGCTGCTTGTGACCACAAGAATTCCAAAAAGCAGTGTCAACCATACAGCAGTGAGAACTGTGTTATTTATGCTTTTTTTCCAAATTTTGTTTTACTCTTTTGTTTTACCTTGGAATACCCCTTTAACCTATCAGTAGGCTGGTTTTCCTGTTTCTGAAGCAAATAGATTTAAAGGGGTTCTCCGGTGCTTACACATCTTATCCCCTATCCAAAGGATAGGGTATAAGCTGCCTGATCGCGGGAGTCCCGCAGCTGTGGACGCCCGTGATCATGTACACGGCACCCCGTTTGTAATCAGTCCCCGGAGCGTGTTCGCCCGGGTCTGATTACGGTCGACCGCAGGGCCGGCGGCGTGTGCCGTCACGCCTCCGCCCCGTGTGACGTCACTCTCCACCCCTCAATGCAAGCCTACGGGAGGGGGCGTGATAGCTATCACGCCCCCTCCTGTAGGCTTGCATTGAGGGGCGGAGTGTGACGTCACACGGGGGCAGAGCGTGACGTCACACGCCGCCGACCCTGCGGTCGACCGTAATCAGACGCAGAGGGAACACGCTCCGAGGACTGATTACAAACGGGGTGCCGCGTGCATGATCACGGGCGTCCACAGCTGCGGGACTCCCGCGATCAGGCATCTTATCCCCTATCCTTTGGGATAAGATGAGGGGAGGACAATGCGCTCCAGTACCCTTAAAACAGTATTTGTGTACAACACCAGCAGTAAACACCATTGCTGCAGCACACAGTCGCTGTGTACTACACCCAAAATTGCACTCTCTCTCAATCTCACTCCCTTCCTTATCAGTGCTTTTAGGCTGGATTTGGGCTTGAGGTGAATCGCTGCTGTAAAAAAGCTTTTCTGTGCAAAACACTGCTCTCTGTTCCTCTCTGTGATGGAACGCTAATGTGACTGGGAGGTGAATTGCTGCCATAAAAATGATTTTCTGTGCAACAGACACTGTCTGTCCTTCTCTATCTCCGTGCAATAAAAGGATGAAGTGACTGGCCGCAAGATGGCTGCCGATTATATAGGGCTGTGACATGGGGGTGGCTGATTGCTGATAGGCTGCATGTGATTCAGGGACATCCTGCCTACCCTTGTTCCCACCTTCCCAGTATTCCTTGCCCCATGTCCTTACATGTGGATCCACCATTTTAGATGCCCTGGAGCCTGGACTGCATTAAATGGAGTTTAATGAGGCGATTTGCGCAATCGAATCGCGGCGATATTTGCATTCATTGCGAATCTAATTTTTCCTGAAATTCCCCACATCCTGTGAATATTCCATTAATTTTGCTGTGTATATATCTAGGGCAGTGTTTTCAGAACATGGTGCCTCCAGCTGTTACAAAACTAAAACTCCCTTAATGTTCAGGCAGCAAAAGGATAGGATAGTTAAATTAACCCTAAGCCACCATTTGTGAGGGTCTGGTTTTTTGTTTAATGTCACATGCAAGTCTATGGGAAATGTATGTTCCAGCATAACTTCCAAATGGCTGGAGATATTTCGATAATACTTGATCACTTGATGTTACTTATGTGTCATATAACAAATAGGATAGTTAAATTAACCCTAACCTACCGCCCTTACATGAGAGTGTTTTTTTGGTCTGAAGTCCCATGCAAGTTTATAAGACTTCTGGTCCACAAGCTACAAATCTCCAGGTGAGTGCGTCTGTCCAACTTGCAAGTTACGCATTTCTCACGGATAGGATATGAGTACAGGATATAAGGCCGAGATATGAGGTTTGAATATAAGAACGAGATATGAGGACCGGATAGGAGGATGAGGACCAGATATGCAGGTCTGCATTGAGGATGAGACATGAGAATGAGATATGAGGATGGGATATTACGGATGGGATATGAGGCAGGAATAAGCGGACAGGTTATGAGAATGGGATATGAGGAGGGGATATAAGTAGGGATGAGCGAATCGAATCTGACGAATCCAAATTCATTACGAATTTCAGGAAAAATTAGATTCGCAATGAATGCAAATATCGCCGCGATTCGATCGCGCAAATCACCTCATTAAACTCCATTTAATGCAGTCCAGGCTCCAGGGCATCTAAAATGGTGGATCCACATGTAAGGACATGGGGCAAGGAATACTGGGAAGGTGGGAACAAGGGTAGGCAGGATGTCCCTGAATCACATGCAGCCTATCAGCAATCAGCCACCCCCATGTCACAGCCCTATATAATCGGCAGCCATCTTGCGGCCGGTCACTTCAGCCTTTTATTGCACGGAGATAGAGAAGGACAGACAGTGTCTGTTGCACAGAAAATCCCTTTTACGGCAGCAATTCACCTCCCAGTCACATTAGCGTTCTATCACAGAGAGGAACAGAGAGCAGTGTTTTGCACAGAAAAGCTTTTTTACAGCAGCGATTCACCTCAAGCCCAAATCCAGCCTAGAAGCACTGATAGGGAAGGGAGTGAGATTGAGAGAGAGTGCAATTTTGGGTGTAGTACACAGCGACTGTGTGCTGCAGCAATGGTGTTTACTGCTGGTGTTGTACACAAATACTGTTTAAAGTGTACTGGGGCGCATTGTCCTCCCCTCATGAGTGCATACCACATACGTACGTGTAACTGGTGTACTATTTTGTTCCTGTTAAAGTCTTAAGGGCCTAGATACTGTGAAAGGCCATCCAAAAGTACACACCTGCTGGTGTTGTAGATAAATACAGTTTTAAGCGTACTAGAATGCATTGCCCTCCCCTCATGAGTGCATACCACAAACATACATCTGAGGGGGTACTATTTTGTTCCTGTTAAAGTCTTCAGAGTTAGATACTGTGAAAGGCCAGCCAAAAGTACAAACCTGCTGGTGTTGTGGACAAATATTGTTTTAAGCATAGTGGAGCGCATTGTCCTCCCCTCATAAGTGCATACCACATACGTACATCTAAGTGGTGTACTATTATGTTCCTGTTAAAGTCTTAAGGGCCTAGATACTGTGAAAGGCCAGACAAAAGTACACACCTGCTGGAGTTGTAGACAAATACTATTTTAAGCGTAGTGGAGCGCATTATTCTCCCCTTATAAGTGCATACCACATATGTACACAGAAGTGGTGTACTATTTTGTTCCTGTTAAAGTCTTAAGGGCCTAGATACTGTTAAAGGCCAGTCAAAAGTACACACCTGCTGGTGTTGTACACAAATACTGTTTAAAGTGTACTGGAGCAAATTTTCCTCCCCTCATGAGTGCATACCACATACGTGCATCTCATTGGTGTACTAAGGTCCTAGATACTGTGAAAGGCAAGCCAAAAGTAGTCACCTGCTGGTGTTGTAGACAAAAACTGTTTTACAAGCAGTCCAAAATCACAGCACCAGACAGGTCAAGGATCTTTAAAGAAACTGGGTAGTCTTTATTAACCCTACATCAAGAGCAACGTTTCGGCAGTAGTAGCCTTTGTCAAGCTTGCTGCCTGGGCAACCACGGGCACAGAGGTCGAACCCCGGTGCTGTCCCACTACCTTCTTCTATCCAAAAACAGTTTTACGCGTACTGGAGCACATTGTCCTCCCCTCATAAGTGCATACCACATATGTAAATCTCACTGGTGTTCTATTTTGTTCCTATTAAATTCTTAAGAGCTTAGATACTGTGATAGGCCAACCACAAATACCCACCTGCTGGTGTTGTAGACAAATACTGTTTTAAGCGTACTGGAGCGCATTATCCTCAGGGTTCCCCTCACTCAGGTTTACGGAACGGACTGTTGCAGAAAATTCTACAATTTAAACTGCCCCCCTTCTAAATCCACCCTTGATGACCTTGTCACATATAATACTACCTCTTTTTTTATAGCACTTTTATCACAGATTTTAGTGTTTTTTTTAAGATTGTGTTTTTTTGCACTTGTATGTTCTGTATTCAGAATTCAGTATTCAGTTCTGTAGCTCTGATAAGGCGATTGCCTCAGGTGCGCTGTTGCAAGGGGGCGTAAGGGGGGTCCAGCACACATTACAGTGAGGCATTGATTGCCAACCAGGGTGCCAGGACATTTTTTGACTTTTCTGCCCAGGCTGGCGCACCTATGAGTCACAGGCATGCAGGCCAGGCGGGAGGCAAGTCTGTGTGCAGGGCCGGGATGTGTGATGCTAAACCTCCAATCCTCTTGTATCCTCCCTCTCCTGTGGAGCAGCTCTGGATTCTTCCTGGTCCCTCAGCAGAATCATGTGGATGTAGGGAAGGAGCAGGGGCAGTGCTGACAGAGGCCTACTCAGCTTCCATTGTGTTTGGTGGAGGCTGGAGTCATTTGTAGGGAAAAGGGGAGGATAATGCTGGAAAAGTACAGAGCCTTATACTAATATGTTTGTGTTGCAGGTTCCATGATGTCCTGTGCCAGATGGGGAAGAAAAAAAAAGAGAATGACTTTAGGGTGTCCTGCTAATTTTTTCTGTTCTCGCCTGAGGAGCAAAAAGAGCTAGATACAGCTCTGTCTGTAATGCACATCATGTAACTATGTTTAGTACTTATCTGATCGCTGTTATAAGAGCCTTGAGGTTTGCAGACTTTGTTTAAAGATGTTTTATTATTTATGAAAAGTGACTTGTAAATTTCATAAATAACCAATTAATATGAGTTTATTTGTTATTCATCAACTCATTGGAACACAAAATCCATTGTATTCAGTGCTTCTACCTAAAATTGTCCATCTGAATGTTCAGTTTATTTGTAGAGTTTATCAAGTATATAATGTTTGTAAAATAAACATGGAATCTAATTTGAGCACTTTCTTTCATATTTGTTTAGCATTTGATTTCCATTTTAAGTGATTTAATGTATCTGATACCCAGGGACTGTTCTGCTTCAAGCCAAGTGGGGAAGAATGAAACTTGAAGACTTAAAGGGGTACTTCCGGTTGAAAACAATTATTTTCAAATCAACTGGTTCCAGAAAGTTGAACAGATTTGTAAATTACTTCTATTAAAAATCTTAATCCTTACAGTACTTATCAGCTGCTGAATGCTCCAGAGCAAGTTATGTAGTTCTTTCCAGTCTGTCCACAGTGCTCTCTGCTGACACCTCTGTCCATTTCAGGAACTGTCCAGAGCAGGAGCAAATCCCCATAACAAACCTCTCCTGCTCTGGACAGTTCCTGACACAGACAGAGGTGGCAGCAGAGAGCACTGTGGTCAGACAAAATAACCATACAACTTCTTCTGTGTTTAACTTTCTGGAACCAGAGTACTCCTTTTAGCTAGTACTTTAAAACATCTGCTTTGTGCTGCAGTAAGGTATTGTTCAAAGAGGCAAGAGACAAATCCCAAGCATATCATTGGGACAGAGCTCACATGTTTCTAGACCATCTGCAAAAATAAGTTGTTAGGTAAAAGAAGGTACATACTTTATATTCTTACTCTTATCAGTCTGTTTGGCCATTAAAGATGGACTACTAATTTACAAGTCTTCAAATTCTTATCAAAGAATCATATCTACAGCATTTGTGCCAATGTCTTTAAAGGGGTACTCAGCTTAAAACATCTCATCCCCTATCCAAAGGATAGGGGATAAGATTTTAGATTGCAAGGTTTCCGGTGCTGGGGACCCCCGTGATCTCCGGGGTGGCAGCGTCCAGAACATGGAAGGTTGCAGCTTCCGCATTTGTTACATCACGCCACACCCCCTCCATTCATTTCTATGGGGGGAGCATGGCAGCTAGTACATAGTTGTCACGCCTCCTCCCTTAGACGTGAATGGAGGGGACGTGGCGGCTGACATCGCCAGTCATCAGGCACAGAGCAGAGTTCGCTCCTCACACCCAATGACAGGGGTGCCGCAACGGAGATCGCGGGGGTCCAACCACTGGGGACATCTTAACATCGTATCCCCTACTGGCACCGGATCTAGAAAATAAATCTTGAATTCCAGGGGGGTGACTGATCCAATCATTTAGTTAAACAAATTTCCCTCTCTAGAAATTTGTAGTGTTTTTGGCTCATATGAATAGGCAGAAAACAGATGGAACTCAATAAGGTGAAGGTCAAATAAAGATTTAGATTTGTGTACATGATACTTCCTCTGTTACCCAAACAATGCTGCCAAAAAATGATATCCGTTAAGAATATCTTCACTGTGAGCCTGCCAACGGATATATCTGCTTTACATCTATACTGTATGTCAGGGAAAAAAGGAGGAAACCAAATCAAATGACACCTTCATCACTTTCCCACCACCTTGTTTAAGTCACATGACGAATCTCAAGACAGAATATTAGGAAGAAATCTGCTTTCACAGGAAGATGTATGGAAAATATTTCAGTGCCTCCATCTGCATGTCAGTCATTTAGGATATACTATTATTAAGTGTAGGTAAACTCCTTAGGTGTTGTCAGTATATACAGTATATGATGTATCATAAGAGTGGTTACATATCATGCATGGATATGCAGATAACTTATTGATCTGTGTGGAATAAATGGACAGTTACAGGAATACAGAACTCTTTTTCGGCCCATCGCTTAGCTCACCACAAACTACCTGCACTGCTGTGCTAGTAAGAAGTGAGTAAATCTTTATGGTGCATACACAAGGGCAGATTACATGCATGTTTCCCATTGCGGAAATTCGTCCACAAAAAAATCTGCAAAACCCACAGAGAAAAGTTTGTGAGTAATCCCCCCATATGAACGTACCCATAAAGTATTAATTTCATTTAAAAAAACTTTTGACTTCATGCAGACATTTCAAAAGTATTGATCAGTTGGGGTCTCAGTGCTGAGATTCCCACCAATCTCTAAATGGTGGGGATCTTAGCACTGGTGGCTTGGTAAAGCATGTGGCTGTGCTCTTCAATCCCCAGCTGAGCTAGCGAGCAAAACAAGCAATCACATATATGTAGAAATCAATGTGGGTCTCAGCTCTGAGGCCTCAATTTGTATAGTAAATGGTTTACAGCACCTCCAAGGATCAATTTTCTTAATAAATGAATTGGTGTAGTAAGTTTTTTTTTAATGTATGTGATCATTATTGAGATCATTTTTCACACACAAGTATTCCATCCAGATGTATACTTGCACCCTGTCAAGCCACTATAGATATACATTCATGGCCGTAAATGTTGGCACACCTGAATTTTTTCAAGAAGATGAAGTATTTCTCACTGAAAAGGATTGCAGTAACATGTTTTGCTATACACATGTTTATTCCCTTTGTGTGTATTGGAACTAAACCAAAAAAGGGAGGAAAAATAGCAAATTGGACATAATGTCACACCAAACTCCGAAAATGGGCTGGAAAAAATTATTGGCACCAACAGGTGTGGGCAATATAAAAATCACACCTGAAAGCAGATAAATAGGAAAAAGTTCACTTAGTCTTTGCATTGTGTATCTGTGTGTGCCATACGAAGCATGGATAACAGAAAGAGGAGAAGAGAACTGTCTGAGGACCAAAATTACTTCTACAAGATCTTGTGTCTTCCAGCATGACAATGACCCCAAACATATGTCAAAAACCACCCAGAAATGGATGGCTGTAATGACTGGCAGTGTGGGTCCTCGGTACCCGAGTGGATGATGACATGAGCCGCACCAGGGAGCGGAGTCTAGGAAGCTGCTGGTTTTCACCAGAGCCCGTTGCAAAGTGGGAGGGACTTGCTGCGGCAGGCGGCTCCCAGTTAGCCACCCCCGGCTCGACTCGTCCACAAAGGCAGTCGAGGTGATGTGTGGCACAGACGGATGAGACATTCTCAGAGTCAGGGACAGGCAGGTAGGTCAGGGCAGGCGGCAAGGAACAGTGGTCAGGAAACGTAGCATGAGAACTGGTACACGGAATAGCTGATACAACAGGGAACACTTTCTCTAAGGCAACAGGGTACAAAGATCCGGCAGGGAACAGGAGGAAGAGCGGGGTTAAATAGGGTCAGTTCCTGACAAGCACCAATGGTGCACTGGCCTTTTAAATCTCTGAGAACCGGCGCACGCACGCTCTAGGAGGCGAGTATGAGCATCGGCTAGCAGGGAGAACGGAGGAATCAGGAAGACGGCGGGGCAGGTGAGAAGCAGCAGACCGTGCTCGCATCATGTCATGTGAAGCACAGTACAGTCTGTGTGGGGAGTCGGGCAAGGAGAGCGCCGACAGCCAGCAGCGCTACTCGTAACAGTACCCCCCTCTTAGATCTCCCCCTTTTTTTGGGCCACAAGAACCTACATACAAGATCCCGGTCCAAAATATTTTAATCAGGTTCCCAAGATCTCTCTTCCGGCCCAAATCCCTTCCAATCAACCAGAAAGAACCGTCTCCCTCTGACAATCTTGGTGGCCAGAATCTTCTTCACCTCAAACACATCAAAAGCACCGGACACCGGTGAAGGAGAAGCATCCCTCTGGGAAAAACAGTTAAGAACTAGAGGCTTAAAGAGGGAGACATGGAAGGAGTTTGGAATGCGTAGAGAAGAAGGCAGGCAGAGTTTGAAAGACACCGGGTTAATATGGCACAGGATTTTGTAGGGACCAAGGAACTGAGGGCCTAGTTTATAACTGGGGATCTTTAAACGAACATATTTAGCAGACAACCAGACTTTACCTCGTGGAGAGAAGATCGGGGTTGGTTTTCTTCTTTTATTGGCCTGAGTCATCATGAGCTTGGTTGGTAAGGTAGCCCCTGGCACATATGCACATTATTCAATAGTCAGCTATAGCTTAGCACTAGCTGGCTGGGACAGCCATTTTGTGATCTTTGCTCTGGTCATGGCAATACTTCTTATTTAGTTCCAGCTTTTTTGATGCAAGTGGGTCCTCTCACTCTGGCTTTCATTCCAGGGACCCTTACCATTTACTTATTGTGTATACCAGGGAAGGGTATGTGGTTAGTTGGGTTATAATCCTCCACCATGTTTTTTGATGTTTTTAAGTGGTTTTAAATGTTTGTGCTTTTGTTGTGTGATTTAATAAAGATTTATACACTTTTTACAGTACAATTATGGTGTGCATCTTGATATAGTGGCTAGCTTCTCTCTTGGTTTACAGTTCATGAGGGTAGAGGTGTGTTCTAAGGATTTTTATGCCAAATAGCCATAAAATCTTGGACCTGAACATCCACGACAGGTACCCCAGAAGAAGTAGGTAGAGGAAGAGGAGGGCGAGGATGGTGGCCGTAGACAATAAAGAATAGTGAATTTCTAGAAGCCTCAGAATCTCTGTGATTATAAGAAAACTCCGCCCCAGGGAGTGGGTTGACCCAATTATCCTGTCATGCAGAAACAAAGTAAAAGAGGTAGTCGTCCAGAATTTGATTCACCCTCTCTACCTGGCCATTGGTCTGCAGGTGATGCAGAGGAAATGACCAACTTGATTTTGAGACTAGAACAAATTGCCCGCCAAAATTTGGAAACAAACTGGACCCCTCGGTCAGAGACAATATGTAACGGTAATCCATGTAAATGAAAAATATGCTGGAAGAATTGATCCACCAGCTGTGGAGCAAAGGGAAGTCCAGGCAAAGGAACAAAATTGGAAATTTTTGAGAAATTATCTGTGACAACCCAGATGACCAAAGTTACAGCAGGTAGTAGTGGATCCTCTGGGCCTGTGTGGAAGATGATGTGAGCTGTATCAGGGAGCGGAGTCTAAGGTGCCGCTTGTTTTCACCAGAGCCCACCACAAAGCGGGATAGTCGTGCTATGGCAGGTGGCACCCAGGTGGCTACCCCTGGCACGACTCGTCCACACAGGCTGCTAGGCATAACCAGACTATGGAGAGATGAACGTAGAGAGGCTGGCAGGAAGGCAGGGCAGGCGGCACAGAAGCGTAGTCAGGACGTAGCAAGGTCAGTAGGCTGGCAGCACAGGAGCGTAGTCAGGTCACAAGCGGAGTAGTCAGGAACACAGAATGGCAAACACAATGACTGCTTTCTCTGAGGCACTAGGTACAAAGATCCAGCAAGGAGGTGTGGGAAGTGATCATACTTATAGAAAAGGCACATGTGAAAGCAACAATCAAGGGCTCACTGGCCCTTTAAATGTTAAAGCATCGGCGTGTGCGGGCCCTAGGAGGAGGGGTCACGTGCGCATATAGGGAAGATGAGTGACGGCCCGAGATTCACAAGCGGGCACATCCTGCTTTGCGAATCCTGGGCCATCAGCAGGGGAGAGCTCACAGCCGGCATGCCTGGCCGAAGCGCTGGGTGTAACAACCGTCTTTTTAGAGGAGTGTGGTACAGTAGATCAGTGATGAAGTCCATAGCAATGTGTTTCCAAGGACACTCTGGAATGGCCACAGGTTGTAGTAGACCCGCAGATCTAAGTCGAGGCGTCTTGTCACGGGCACAGCTAACACAGGAACAGACAAAATCTGAAACATCTCACTCCAAATTTGGCCACCAATAATGTTGGGAGATGAGCTGAGTGGACTTTCGTATTCCTGTATGCCTGGGCAGTTAAGAAGAGTGTCCCCAATTCAATGCCTTAATTCTAAGGCGGGATGGCACAAAAGACTTTCCTGGTGGAACTTGCTGCAGGTCAAGAGGAGCGACTGAGATCAAACGTTCAGGAGGCATGATGTGCTGAGGGGAGGAGACCAGACCCAACACATCAGAAGCCCTGGAGAGAGCATCGGCTTTAATGTTCTTATCCGCGGGCTGAAAGTGAATAAGAAAATTGAATCTGGGGAAGAAAAGAGAACCACCTTGCCTGACGGGGATTCTGACGCTTAGCGGACTGAAGATACAAAATATTCTTATGATCCGTGTAGATACTAACTGGATGAGTAGATCCTTCCAGTAGATGATGTAATTCTTCCAGGGCGAGCTTAATGGCCTAAAGTTCACGGTCTCCAATTGAATAATTCCTCTTGGCAGGCGAAAAAGTATTGGAGAAAAACCCACGGTTTTACCCCTTGAAGTCTTTTGGGTCAGTATTGCTCCGGCTCCTACAGAAGAGGCATCTAATTCGAGGAAGAAGGGTTTTTCTGGATCGGGTCTCGACAAAACTGGTGCAGAGGCAAATGCCGATTTCAATCAGGAAAAATGCTTCTTCAGCCTCAGGAGGACAGGATTTGGGGTTACCATTCTTCTTTGTGAGAGCCACAATCAGTGCAATTAGCGAGGAGAAGTGTGGTATAAACTGTCCATAATAATTGGCAAACCCCAGAAAGTGTTGTATAACCAGCAGGCCAGAAGGTCGAGGCCAGTTAAGAACCGAATACAGCTTATCAGGGTCTATCTGGAGGCCTTGGTTGGAGACAATATATCCAAGAAACGAAAGACTTGTCTTCTCGAAGTTTTCGAGTTTGGCGTAAAGTCGATTATGTCGTGACGCACATATGTGCGATGGACCTCCAAGTTGGGAGAGAAGATCAGGATATCATCCAAATACACCACCACACAAGTGTAGAGAAGATTACTGAAGATGTAATTGACGAATTCTTGAAAAACGACCCGGGAGTTACAGAGACCAAAAGGCATCAAAAGGTGCTTGAAGTGCCCATCATGGGTATTAAAAGCCATCTGCCACTAATCTCCTTCCCGAATTCTGATGAGATTGTACGCTCCTCGCAGATCAAGTTTGGAGAAGACCTTGGCAGCCTGCAGGCGATCAAAGAGCTCAGAAATCAAAGGTAAGGGGTACCGATTCTTGACAGTGATCTTGTTAAGTCCCCATTAATCAATACAAGACTTGCCCTTCTTTTCCACAAAGAAGAATCCTGCACCAACAGGGGAGGAGGACTTCCGGATGAAGCCCTTCTGGAGATTCTTCTAAATATATTGAGTCATGTCTTGGGTCTTGTGAACAGTTCTTCCCCGAGGAGGCGCAGTTCCAGGCAGAAGGTCAATCTTCAGTCAGAGGGACAGTGCGGAGGAAGGCTTTCAGCTTGATGAAGGAAGTAGAGAATACTTAGGCTGAGGTGACGCCAGACAGCGGTCTTGGGAGACAGGTCTCCAGCGAATGACTTCAGCAGTTTGCCAGTCGAGAACCAGGGCGTGACATTGAAGCCAGGGAAGACCGAGGAGAAGCTCTGAAGTACAATGAGGAAGGACATAGAACTCAACTTCGCTTTGTGTAAAGCACCCACTTGCAACAAAAGTGGTTCAGTGGGGAAGTGCACCGCATAGTTCATGCATTCACCGTTGATGGAGGAAATGTATAAAGGCTTGATGAGCCGTGTCACCTGAAGACGGTTCTTGTGGACCAGAGAAAAGCGTTGATAAAATTTCCTGCATAACCAGAATCCAGGAAGGCAGAGGCGTGGAACGAAGCTCCTGCAGTGGTGAATAATAGAACTGGCATAGTCAATCGAGGAGAGGCAGAATTCAAACCTAGAGACACCTCTCTCATGTGCCCTAGGTGCGAGCGTTTCCCAAATGTGGTGGCCGTAGAGGACAATTTCTAAGGAAATGTTCCATGCTGGCACAATACAGGCACAAGTTCTCTTCACGTCGACGGGACCTCTCTTGTTGGGACAAGTGGGCACGGTCCACCTGCATAGCCTCTTTGGCAGGAGGCAACGTTAGTGGATGAGGTTGGCGCTGGAACACTGGCGCGAATGGAGAAAAACGACGTGTCCGAACTGGTTCACGTTCTCGGCAAAATGCACATCGATGCGAGTGGACAAGATAATGAGCTCACTCAGAGAAGATGGAGGATCTCGAGCAGCGACAGCATCCTTAACTCTACTGGAAAGTACCTTTTTAAGGGTAGCACACAGAGCCTTATCATTCCTGGCCAATTCGGAAGCTAGAGTGCGGAACTGGACCACGTAGTCACCAACAGTAGAGTCCCCTTGATGGAGGTTCAGTATTGCAGTTTTGGCCGATGAGGTACGTGCAGGCTCCTCAAAGACACTGCGGAATTCTGAAAGATAAACTTGCAGATTGGAGGACACTGGATCATTTCTGTCCGGCTTTCCCGGAAAGAAAACTGACCACGAACGCCACCTTGGCACGCTCCGTCGGGAACTGATCAGCCATAAGTTCCAAATGCATAGACCATTGGGTCACAAACCCCCTGCACAATTTAGGGTCCCCTTTGAACTTCGTTGGCAGAGACAAACATCACTTGGAGCTAACAGAAGCCACGGAAGCTGCAGACACCAGAGGAGACACTGGAGCAGGTAGAGGCTGTTGCTGCTGTTGAGCGAAGAGGAGCTGCTGCATCATAGCGGATAGCTGATTCAGCTGTTGCCCTTGTTGCTCAATCTGCTGAGATTGTTCAGCGACATTCGGCAGAGGCACCTCGGCGGAATCCATGGCCGGATCTTACTGTAACGGCTGGTGGTGTGGATCCGCTGTACCTGAGTGGACAATGGCGTGAGCCGCAACAGTGAGTGGAGTCTAAGGAGCCGCTGGTTTTCACCAGAGCCCACTGCAAAGATCGCTAAGGTCCCAGATTGTCACCCCCGTCACGACTCGTCCACAAAGGCAGCCGAGTTGATGCGGGGCACAGAAGGATGAGACGTACTTAGAATCGGGGACAGGCAGGTAGGTCAGGGCAGGCGGCAAGGAACAGTGGTCAGGAACTGTAGCATGAGAACTGGTACACGGAATAGCTGATACAACAGGGAACGCTTTCTCTAAGGCAACAGGGCACAAAGATCCAGCAGGAAACAGGAGGAAGTGCGGGGTTAAATAGGGTCAGTTCCTGACAAGCACCAATCAATGGTGCACTGGCCCTTTAAATCTCTGAGAACTGGCATGCGTGCGCCCTAGGAGGCATCTTTGCGCGCTGGCAAGCAGGGTGAACGGAGGAAGCAGGAAGATGGCGGGGCAGGTGAGAAACAGCGGACCGCGTGCTTTCGCATCGCATAATGCGAAGCGCAGTACAGTCTGTACAGGGAGTCGGGCAGGGAGAGTGCCCACAGCCAGCGGCGCTAATTGTAACAATGGCAACAAAGTGCTGTAGAGTTCTGAAGTGACCAGCAATGAGTCCAGATCTAAATCCCATTGAACACCTGTGGAGAGATCTTAAAATTGCGGTTGGGAAAAGACACCCTACCAATAAGAGAGATCTGGAGCAGTTTGCTAAGGAAGAGTGGTCCAACATTCCAGCTGAGAGGTGTAAGAAGCTTATTGATGGTTATAGGAAGCGAATGATTACAGTTATTTTTTCCAAAGGGTGTGCAACCAAATATTAAGTTAAGGGTGCCAATAATTTTGTCCAGCCCATTTTTGGAGGTTGGCGTGACATGATGTCCAATTTACTTTTTTTCCTCCCTTTTTTGGTTTAGTTTCAATACACACATAGGGAATAAACATGTGTTACTGCAATCCTTTTCTGTGAGAAATACTTCATTTTCTAGAAAAAATTCAGGGGTGCCAACATTTACGACCAAGACTGTATATACGATATTTTGGATGGCCTAGGTCCTTTCTCAAGCAATATTAGTAGAGATACATGAATCGAAGCTGATGAACCCGAATTAGTTATGAATTTCATGAAATATTCGATTCACAACGAATTTGAATACCTTCACGATTCTATCGCGCAAATCTCTTCATTAAATTCCATTTTACAGCGTTCCCGGCTAAAGGAGACCTAAAATGGCAGATCCACATGTGAGTACATGGGGCAGGGGATTATGGGAGGGCAGGAAAGTACGGCGGGAAGGGAGGTAGGCGGGATGACCCTGAATAACATGAGAGATGCAGCATATCAGCATTCATTGACCCCTGTGATGTCACAGCCCTATATAATCGGCAGCCATCTTGCTGCTGCTCACTTCATCCATGCACTCAGAGAGAGAGGACGTACTGCGTGTGTGTGAATTGCTTATACCACAGTGTACCACTGGCAACTGCTAGTCACATCAGCATTGTGGACAGACAGAAGTGCAGTGCTTTGGTTGTTCTCACTGAGAAGGATCTTACACCGTAAACCTCCTATTCACGTTATTGAGCATTTCATCAGAGAGGGGCAGAAAGCTTTTCGTTGCCTCATACATATCAACAAGCTGCCTGAACTTTATGAAGCACCTTATCACCCTATTTTTCAGCACAATTCTGTGCTTTTTTTCCTCCAGAAATCATCTGCTGCTTATAAATGTGTGTAGACTGTATGAAAACCAGTGCACACCAATCTTAACACTCTGTGACAGAGTGCAATTTAGGGTTTAATCCCTGTTTTTTTTTTTTTTTGTGGTGCTGCACTGTTGTGTCCAGCTGCTGTTCAAAAATAAGTTTTTTCAGCAGACTATAGTGCATTTGTCTGCCCTCATATGTGCATACCACATACCTACATCAAAGCAGTCTACTATTTTGTATCTGTAACAAGTCTAGATACAGGGAAAGTCCTGGCAAAAGTAATCACCTGCTGGTGTTTTACAAAAATACAGATTTTTTTGGCGTATTGTTGTGCATTTTTCTGCCCTCATCAGTGCATACCGCATACGTACATCTAATTAGTGTACCATTTTGTAACTGTTAATCTGCCAAGGGCCTACATATTGTGAAAGTCCAAGCAACAGTACTCACCGGTTGCTGTTTTACAAAAATAGAGTTTTTTTTTGCGTATTGTTGCGCATTTTCTGCCCTCATACGTGCATACCAAATACGTATATCTAATAAGTGTACCATTGTGTACCTGTTAATCTGTCAAACAATAGTACTCACCAGCTGGTGTTTTACAAAAATTACAGAGTTTTATGCTCATTGTTGCGTATTTTTCTGCCCTCATCAGTGCATGCCGCATACGTACATATAATTAGTGTACCATTTTGTAGCTGTTAATCTGTGAATGCCTACATACTGTGAAAGTCCAAGCAACAGTACTCACCGGCTGGTGTTTTACAAAAATACTGAGTTTTTTGGCATATTGTTGGCCATTTTTTTGCCCTCATACGTGCATACCACATACGTATGTGGTAGCTCTTAGGGGGGTGTATGGTGGTGGTGGTATGGTATCGGTATATGAGGGGTTAATATTAACCCTTTCACTCGTGACGCCAGGGTGAGGGCTGGTATTACTGAGGTATAGCTTCGGCCTATCGCCGCCCTTCCCAGAAACGACAGGCATATGCAGGTAATGACTGAAGGTCCACACTGGAGTTAAACTTGAACTGAAGTAAACTTTACTCTTGAACTTGCGGTACATTCAGAATACAGTTACAGTCTCTGCAATACACTTCTATAGACTTCAATGACTGACAGTTGCTGCGGACCTTGCGTCTTTTGCAGGTTAATAGAATCAAGGTAATTGGTGCGTGGATCCGTCCTGATTTAGGGGTAGATTAGGTCCGTTGGTCCCGCAGAGTGTTTGGGGATTGATACACTCTATATTTCCTAAGGATCGGCCGTTGCTGCGAGGCTTGGGCCTAACTAACGGTTTTTAGCAGCGCAGGTTCTATAGAGAGATGTTGCTCACTTGGCAACCCAGGAACAAAAAGAGCTAAAATGGCTGCCGCATCCCTTATATGGTCAGGGGGCGGAGCCTAATTTGATAGGTCCAAGGTCAGCTGTCACTCACCGTCACAAAGGCTTCTGGGTGATCATCTGATTTCCTATACAGGTCCTATACACATAATAAAACCAAAACGAGGCTAGAAATACCAAAGTGAGGCCTGGAACACATCCAGAGTGAGGCTTGGAATGCATCACATGACCCGAAGGTCCTGCAATGCTAATGGAAACAAGCAAATAACCATTTATTTGCATATACTATCCTATGTACATTAACCTATGGATAAATTAGAGATTAATACACTAGAATAGAGGCGACATGGGGTAGGCTGGTGTTACGCCGAGCGCTCTGGGTCCCTGCTCCTCCCCGGAGCGCTCACAGCGTTTACCTGCTCGCAGCGTCCCGGTCAGACCCGCTGACTGGGAGCGCTGCGCTAGTGTCTCTGGCGGGTTCGCATCCCAGCCTGCTTACCCGACCTGTTCCCCGTTTGTCCAGTCCCGGTGCACGCGGCCCCGCACCCTAGGGCGCGTGCGCGCCGGCTCTCTGCGATTTAAAGGGCCAGTGCACCGCTGATTGGCGCCTGGCCCAAATTATTAACTTCACCTGTGCCTTGCTCTATATTACCTCACTTCCCCTTCCCTGTATTGCCGGATCTTGTTGCCATTGTGCCAGTGAAAGCGTTCCTTGTATGTCCCAAGCCAGTGTTCCAGACCTCCTGTCGTTTCCCCTGACTACGATACTTGCTGCCTGCCCTGACCTTCTGCTACGTCCGACCTTGCTCTTGCCTAATCCCTTGTACCGCGCCTATCTCAGCCGTCAGTCGGGGTTGAGTCGCTATCGGGTGGAACGACCTGGGGGTTACCTGCCGCAGCAAGTCCATCCCGCTTTGCGGCGGGCTCTGGTGAATACCAGTAACCCCTTAGACTCCGTTCCCCTGGTACGGCCCACGTCATCACCCCACTGACACAGAGGATCCACCACCAGTATCCTCACAGTACCCGGATCCTGACAGCTGGCTAAGATGGATCCCTAAGTCCTAGGGACTCTGGCTATGGGGACCCATAAATAAACAAATACTGTATAGAATGCGGTACTGGGACACCACACGTACATCTAATAAGTTTTTCTTCGTATTGTTGCGCATTTTTTTGCCCGCATACGTGCATACCCCATACGTAAATCTAATTAGTGTACCATTTTGTACCTGTTAATCTGTCAAGGGCCTACATACTGTGAAAGTCCAAGCAACAGTACTCACCGGCTGGTGTTTTACAAAAATACAGAGTTTTTCTGCTTATTGTTGTGCATTTTGTTGCCCTCATACGTGCATACCACATACGTACATCTGATAGGTGTACCATTTTGTACCTGTCAATCTGTCAAGGGCCTACATACTGTGAAAGTCCAAACAATAGTACTCACCGGCTGGTGTTTTACAAAAATACAGTTTTTCTGCGTATTGTTGCACATTTTTCTGCCCTCATCAATGCATACCGCATACGTACATCTAACTAGTGTACCATTTTGTACCTGTTATTCAGTCAAGGGCCTACATACTGTGAAAGGACAGCCAAAAGTTATCACCTGCTGCTGTTCTAGACAAATACTGTCTAAAGAGTAGTGAAGTGTATTGTAATACCCTCATATACGCACTAAGTATGTCAGGCAGAGAAGTGCCAGGACGTGCACAGAGGAGTGGCAGAGGCCTAAATACTTCAGGCAGAGCTGGCAGCAAACTAGGGGCGAGTGGCAGCAGGAGTCGCAGCGAGAGGCCTGAGCTCCCGTTATCAGCCAGCGATCGTGTCTCTACCAGCAATCCATCTGCCATCGTCGATTGGTTAACACGCTCATCCACTTCATCACAATTGACATCTGACACCCCCAGTCAACAGTTGGTGGGTTCCTCAGACACAACCCTCAGTTGGCATGGCCCGGGAGCAGTCCCTGTCCTCCCATTGCCTTTGTCCCATGCTGTTTCCTCTCCTAGAGAATTATCTTATGTTGTGGGTTCAGCTCCACTATTCACTGAGAACGATCTAATAGAGGACAGTCAGCAGCTACTGCCAAGCCTAGAAGGGGAGGAGACATGCGCCGTTTGCTCCGCTAAGTAGTGATGCAGAGAGTGACGTGGGAGGCGGTGTTGCCAGGGTTCAGGGTCCTGAAGCAGACACTGTTGGGAGCGGGGTGAAGAAGGGGCTTCATCATCATCAGGAGTAGAGAGGTGCAGGTTGCCCTTGAGGCAGCAGCTGAGCCAGCAAGGCGGTAGCATGGTTGGCAGTCAGCATGGTTGCAGAAGTGGAAGTTCTGGAACCAAACGTGCCCGGGGGAGACCACCTGCTTCGCGGCAGCCTAACTTTCCTAGAGGTAGTGGAACAGGGGTTCCTGGAGACGGCGCTAGTAGCAGTCAATTAGTGCAGACTGTAGGTTGGAAAATCAGCTACTCAGCGGTGTGGCAGTTTTTCATGAGGCATCCAGAGAAGGTTCACACAGACACATGCAAGATATATCGGCAGAAGGTGAAGAGTGGCCAGGGTCCCAATGTCGGTATCACGACCCTGCGTCAACACATGCTTCACCACCATAAAGCGGCCTGGGAGAACCGTGGCTGCGATGTAGTGGTCCAGCCTGCTGCATCACCCAGTGGCCACCTGCTCCCTCCTTCATCCAGCCAAAGCTCCACCACCTCAGCCAAAGGGAGCTGTGTGTCAAACCCTCCCTCTGTCGCTCCAGATGCTCCTGCTTCTCCCGCTTTTAGTCAGCCATTCCGCCAACAATCCATCGGCTAAGCCATGTCCAAGAGACAACAGTATACGCCCACTCATCCAACGGGGCAGAAGTTGAATGTCCTCCTGTCTAAGTTGCTGGTGCTGCAGTCCCTCCCTTTTCAAGTGGTGGACTCTGCACCTTTCAGAGAATTGATGGCTTGTGCAGAGCCGAGGTGGAGAATCCCAAGCCGTTATTTCTTTGCGAAGAAGGCAGTACCAGCCCTGCATAAGTTTGTACAAGAGAAGGTGGGCCAGTCCTTGATACTGTCGGTGTGTTCAAAAGTGCACGGCAGCGCCGATGTGTGGAGGTCACACCGCTTCCTCCTCAACACTCTCACTCCCAGGCAGTTGGTCCTGTGACAGTGTGCCACTCCACCTCCTCATCCTACACCATTGTCCTCGGCCTCCACTGCACGTACAACTCTCAGTGGCACTTCATCGTACCATATGTGTACGGCACGGCGGTGTCACGCTGTTCTTCACATGGTTTGCCTTGGCAAACGGAGTCACACAGGGGTGGAACTGCTAAAATTCATTCGTCAAGAAATCGGAGTAAGGCTTACTCCACGAAATCTGGAAATGGGAACCATGGTGACTGACAACGGGAAGAACATGGTGTCCGTGCTGCGACAAGAAAGTGTGAAACATGCACCCTGCATGGCACATGTGTTGAATCTGGTTGTCAAGCACTTCCTGAAGTCTTCACCCCATTTGCAAGACATCCTGACAATGGCAAGGAAACTGTGCATGCACTTCAGCCACTCGTACACCGCAAAGCACACCCTCCTTTAGCTGCAGCGTCAGAACGGTATCCCAGAACATAGTTTTATTTGTGATGTTGCCACACGTTGGAATTCCACCCTCCATATGTTGGACAGACTATACAAACAAAGAAAATCCATCACCGATTTATTGATGATCCAAGCAGATAGGAGTACTCCCCTGGTTAACTTCAATGTGAACCAGTGGCAGCTCATACGTGACACCTGCAGTTTGCTGAGGCCCTTTGAGGAAGCCACATTATTTGTAAGTTGCCTGGATTATCGGATGAACAACGTAATTCCACTCCTACATTTCCTACAACAAATGATTGAAACGATGGCTGGTCATGGCAATGGAGATATTGCGCCTACATCTCACGGCTACATGAGCCCTGTGGGGGCTGAACTGGAGGAGAAGGATGAGGAGCAGAGGAGAGCACAGTTTAGGTTGGATGAGCTGGGCGGTGTTCCTAGTCATCGGACAGGAGAGGAGGAGCAGGAGCAGCCAGAGGAGCTAGAGGGTTATGAGGAAGACGAGACAGAGGACCCAGACACACCGTGGCAGTATGTAGTGGAGATGGAGGCAGGTAGTCCCTCCGAGTCACTGGCGCAAATGGCACGATGCATGCTCAGTTGCTTGCGTAGTGACACCCGAATTGTCAAAATTCATCAGCGGGATGACTTCTGGCTCTCCACCTTATTGGACCCTCGCTACCATCCCAGAATGGGGGCCTTTTTTACACCCACTGAGAGGGAGGACAAACTGAAATACTACAGAGATATCCCACGTAGTCAGTTGGCCGATGCCTATCGGCGACATGGTCCATCCACTCGCAGGTCTGACTCGGGGGGCCCTCTGCGCTCACCTTCCACTGCCATGGCTGCTGGGGAGGGGAGGGGTGGCAGGAGCAGTAGCAGCTCCATTGTCAACAGCCTAAGTCTACAGTCGGTGATGAGTAGTTTTCTTCACCCGCATAGTGAAGCAACTCATCAGCAGCAGTTAGACATGGAGCAGGACCTGAACCAGCAGGTGGTGGCATATCTTGACATGGCCATGCCAACAAACCTTCAAGATCCGCTGGAGTTCTGGTCAGCCAAACTTGATTTATGGCCGCAACTAGCAGAGTTTGCCCTGAAAAAGCTGTCCTACCCGGCCAATAGTGTGCCATCAGAGCGGGTGTTTAGTGCTGCCAGGGCCATAATCACCCCAAGGCGAACTTGTCTGTCCATGAAAAATGTGGACAGACTGACCTTTGTGAAGATGAATCAGAGATGAATCAGCCAGGATTTCCAGTCACCAATGCCAGATGCCTCAGAGTAGATTGGCCATGCTGCTACACCAACACTTCACAATTATGGTTATGAAACCCTCTTGGGTACTGCAAATGCCTGCTCCTGACTCATTCTGTGTCTTTCAGGAACTACTTGCCTCACTGATGCTTCTGGCCTTGTGCCTTTAATTTTTGGAAGTTTAGCAGTAGCTAAATACATGCTTAATGCGAATTTCAACATTGATCTTTAAATGTAAGGGGTTATGAAACCCTCTTGGGTACTGCGAATGCCTGCTCCTGACTCATCCTGTGTCTTTCAGGAACTACTTGCCTCACTGATGCTTCTGGCCTTGTGCCTTTAATTTTTGGAAGATTAGCAGAAGCTAAATACATGCTTAATGCAAATTTCAACATTGATCTTTAAATGTAAGGGATTATGAAACTCTCTTGGGTACTGCGAATGCCTGCTCCTGACTCATCCTGTGTCTTTCAGGAACTACTTGCCTCACTGATGCTTCGGGCCTTGTGCCTTTAATTTTTGGATGTTTAGCAGTAGCTTAATACATGCTTAATGCAAATTTCAACATTGATCTTTAAATGTAAGGGGTTATGAAACCCTCTTGGGTACTGAGAATGCCTGCTCCTGACTCATCCTGGGTCTTTCAGGAACTACTTGCCTCACTGATGCTTCGGGCCTTGGGCCTTTCATTTTTGGATGTTTAGCAGTAGCTAAATACATGCATAATGCAAATTTCAACATTGATCTTTAAATGTAAGGGGTTATGAAACCCTTGGGTGTACAGCTGATGACTGCTCCTGACTGCTCCTGTGTGTTTCCGGAATTATTTGGCTTACTGATGCTTCTGGACTTGGGCCTTACATTTTTGGATGGTAGCACTACCTAACTTGAATCTTCAATAGAGATTTCAACATTCACCTTTTAATTTCAGGGGTTGTGAACCCCTCTTGTGTACTCATGCTGCTTCCTGCTCCACTCTGTCAGCCCGTTGGTCCTGTGACAATGGGCGACTCCGCCTCCACATCCTCTACTGTGTCCTAAGCCTCCACTGCCCGGACAAGTCTCAGTGGCCCTTCAGCATACCATGTGTGCAGGGCACGGTGGTGTCACGCTGTTCTTCACATTGTTTGCCTTGGCAAAAAGTCTTGGAAACAATGGCCGTTCAGGGCAATGGAGACTTTGTGCCTACATATCACGGCCACATGAGCCCTGTGGGTCCTTGTTAGATTTGGTCCTTTGTACCCACACGCCAGGGTCCGGGACACTCAAACTTTGATTTAAATTTCAAATAAAAAAGTCAGACATTTCAATGATCTCCTCATGCTCCAGCCAACTCCAGGCTGTGTCATTCAGGCAATATATAGTTTACTGATGCCGCTGCTGGCACCCGCTATCCTAAATCTTCTTCAAAAATTTCTAAAAATGTTGTGTTTTTTCTTAGGGATTGTGAAGCCCTGGTGTGTTCTCATGCATCAGCCAACACCAGGCTGCTTCATTCAGGCAATATATGGTTTACTCATGCTGGGCCTGGGTCTGGGAATTAAAATTTTATGATAGGTAGCACCCACTATCCAAAATCTTCTTCTAAAATTTCAAAAATTGTTGTGTTTTTTGGGGGGGATTGTGAAGCCCTGGTGTCTACTCATGCATCAGCTGACTCCAGGCTGTGTCATTCAGGCAATATATGGTTTACTGATGCTGCTGATGGCCCTGGTTCTGGGAATAAAAATTTTACGATAGGTAGCACCCGCTATCCAAAATCTTCTTCTAAAATTTCAAAAATTGTTGTGTTTTTTTTAGGGATTGTGAAGCCCTTGTGTCTACTCATGCATCAGCCAACACCAGGCTGTGTCATTCAGGCAATATATGGTTTACTCATGCCGCTGCTGGCCCTGGGTCTGGGAATTAAAATGTTATGATAGGAAGCACCCGCTATCCAAAATCTTCTTCAAAATTTTCAAAAAGTGTTGTGTTTTTTCTTAGGGATTGTGAAGCCCTGGTGTGTACTCATGCATCAGCCAACTCCAGGCTGTGTCATTCAGGTAATATATGGTTTACTCATGCCGCTTCTTGGCCTGGGTCTGGGAAATTAAAATGTTATCATAGGTAGCACCCGCTATCCAAAATCTTCTTCAAAAATTTCAAAAATTGTTGTGTTTTTTCTTAGGGATTGTGAAGCCTTGGTGTGTACTCATGCTTCAGCCAACTCCAGGCTGTGTCATTCATGCAATATGTGATTTACTGCTGCTGCTGCTGTGCCTTGGTCTGGGAACAAAAATTTTGTTATGGTAGGTAACACCAGCTATCCAAAATATCCGGTTTAAATTTCTAAATTCCTCTTTTAATCTTAGGGATTGTGAAGGCCTAGTGCCTACTCATGCTGCTGGCAACTTCGGGCTGTGCCATTCATCCACTATATGGTCTCCTCATGCTGCCAACACCTCCACGTTGAATCATTCAGCCACTATATGGTCTCTTCATGCTGCCAACACCTCCACACTTTGTCATTCAGCCACTATATGGTTTCCTCATGCTTCAGCCTCATCCAAGCTGTGTCATTCAGCCACTATATGGTCTCCTCATGCTGCCAACACCTCCACGCTGTGCCGTTCAGCCACTAACTATATGGTCTCCTCACACTGATGCCACCTCCAGGCTCTGTCATTGTGCTGCTCTGCGGCAGTGATTCTACAAGCGATGCCGGTAATCTGCATGTTATTCTGAATAACAGTATTATTTCACTACCCCCAGCACACTCCATATGCGTATTAGAACACAGCAAAGTGTTCTATACCCCTATTGAGGCTGTCTGTAGGCTAGAAATAGCCTTTTTTTAATATAGATTCGGCGTGAAAAAATTTGTATCGAAACAAAGTTTTGGGGAAATTTGGCGAATCGGCCGAATCAAATTTTTCTAAAGTTCGCACATCTCTAAATATTAGGCTGGAGAGCATAAAGACTTCGGATGTATACAGTCTGTAGGATGGGTCTGCTTGCATGTTTGGTGAGTCACTACTTGTGATGGTCCTTTATCTCATTTTAGCAGACCCAGCAGAGGACACTGTAGTGGCACTCAAGTGACGTTTTTTTGAGAGTCCCCAAAAACCCTTAAGCATCTTAAATGGAGCCCTCTGTGCAAAGCTAATATGTTGTGTTATGCCTAGTGCAAGAGGGGAAGGAGGGAGGAACTGCAGAGTTAGGCAGAGGCAGGGAGAGACTCACAGAGAAACCATTAAAATGTTCTAGTAGGTGCTCGCATGATAGTAATGTGTGCCAGTTTTTGTTTTTAAATTCACTCTCCAAATACTTGTGTCGTGTCCCGGTACAGAACGTGGTACTATACAGTTGCTAAAGTCCCCTCAGGTAGAGTCCCTCAAGACTCTCCTGCAGGATCCCCCTAGGTCATTATTATGGTTTCTATTGTACATTAATTCTGTGTAAGTATTGTACAGTAAATATAAGCTATGTGCAAAGGCTATTAGGATGTTTAAACTGTATAGGACCTTCCTAAGGTCATGTGATAGGGTCATGTGATATGTGATCACCTGATACCCAGAATTCCAGAGGCACAGGTAACCACAGGCAACCAGCTACTAATGGGCTTTAGTCCAGCCCCCTGATATATAAAGGGCTGTAGTCTCCACACTAGCTCTCTTCTCTCTTGATTCTGGGACAGTAAAGCAAGCACAAGTTCTGTACAAGTTCCGTCCAGTACAGCAAGGCAAAAGCCAACAAGTCTGCAGCCACATCTAATCTGTAAGTCTCATCTATGTTTACAAGTGAAGTTTTTACTGTCCCTACCAAGTCATAACAGTAGTACAGTGGCCTGCATAATCATTATTATCATTACAAGTCCAAGCAAGCCTGAGAGGTTCCCTGTGTCCTGTTCACCTCTGTAAAGACTGTTATTCTGCCTTCTTCAGTAAAGTTCCAGTTGCATCAAAACCCTTCTTTGGACTCTCATTGAATATATGCCGTTTCTGGGTCGGTTGTCGGCGTTGCCCTACACCATACAACCACATCCTGGCGTCATGAACACTAGGGGTTAACAGGGGTCGCCCCAGGGATTAGTACCATCTGGCCCCACCAGCTACACTGCTACACCCCGTGGTACCGCCATACACCGTGGGCCACCACACTTGTTCTTGTAAAAGTGAACTCTGTGCTGCAGACTCACGCTGGTCTCCAAGTTACCCATGACATGAGATCCAGAGCCATACAATCATTGGTGTAGCGGGGTCCCCCGCAGCCCCCGCCATCTAGGTAGGGACCACCAACCAGTCGAATATAAAAATCCACATTTTTTTTTCAACCCCCCCCCCCCAACGGCCCAACGCCCCAACACTAGGCTGAACATGCTGTGGGACGAGGATGCTGCAGCTCCAATCCCCATATCTCCAGGCGATTTTCCCTGGTCCCCCAGCAAATTGATGGGGAAAAAGCAGGTGCGGCGCTGCTGAGCATGGAGCCGGGATCCAAAGAGGCCTACTCAGCTTCAGGTACTGCACTCCTTCCTCTCTATACCTCTTTGTCAACCTCTGTCACCCCTGTACTCCCCTCTGTCACCCCTGAACACTCTTCTCCCACCCCTGTACACCACACTGTCACTTCTGTACACCCCTCTGCCACCCCTGTACACCCCTCTGTCACCCCTGTACACTCCTCTGCCACCCCTGTACTCCACTCTGTCACCCCTGTACACTCCTCTGCCACCCCTGTACACCCCTCTGTCACCCATGTACACCCCTATGTCTCTCCTGTACACTCATCTGTCACCCCTGTACACCCACTGCCACCCCTCTGTCACCCTTGTACACCCCTCTGTCACCCCTGTACACTCCTCTGCCACCCCTGTACACCCCTCTGTCACCCCTGTACACCCCTCTCACTCCTGTACACCCCTGTACACCCTCTGTCACCCCTGTACACTCCTATGCCACCCCTGTACACCCCCCTGCCACCTCTGTACATTCCTCTGTCACTCCTGTACACCCCTCTTTCACCCCTGTACACCCCTCTGTCACCCTTGTACACTCCTCTGCTAGCCCTGTTCACCCCTCTGCCACCCCTGTACACCCATCTGTCACCCCTGTACACTCCTCTGCCACCCCTGTACTCCCCTCTGTCACCCCTGTACACTCCTCTGCCACCCCTGTACACCCCTCTGTCACCCCTGTACACCCCTCTGTTACTCCTGTACACTCATCTGTCACCCCTGTACACCCCATCTGTCACTTCTGTATACCCCTCTGCCACCCCTTGATCACCCTTGTAAACCCCTCTGTCACCCCTGTACACTCCTCTGCCACCCCTGTACACCCCTCTGCCCCCCCTGTACACCCCTGTACACCCCTCTCACTCCTGTGCACCCCTGTACACCCTCTGTCACCACTGTACACCCCTCTGCCACCCCTGTACACCCCTCTGTCACCCCTGTCACTCCTGTACACCCCTGTACACCCCTCTGTAACCCCTGTACACTCCTCTGCCACCCCTGTACTCCCTCTGTCACCCCTGTACACTCCTCTGCCACCCCTGCACACCCCTCTCACTCCTGTACACCCCTGTACACCCTCTGTCACCCCTGTACACTCCTCTGCCACCCCTGTACACCCCCCTGCCAACCCTGTACACCCCCCTGCCACCTCTGTACATTCCTCTGTCACTCCTGTACACCCCTCTATCACCCCTGTACACCCCTCTCTCACCCTTGTACACTCCTCTGCTAGCCCTGTACACCACTCTGCCACCCCTGTACACCCGTCTGTCACTCCTGTACACCCGTCACTCCTGTACACCCCTCTGTCACCCCTGTACACTCCTCTGCCACTCCTGTACACCTCTCTGTCACCCCTCGGCCACCCCTTAAATATAGGTATAATACTATTAGGGTAGGGTCCCATGTACAGGATCTTCTGCATATATGATGCACACTATCTGAAGCTGCAGATATGAAGCTGTGTTCAGTCAGTTAGTTTATATTGAAATCTGCAGCTTCAAATGCTGCACATCAAATATGCAGAAGATCCTGTACATGTGACCCTACCCTAAGTATAGAAAAGTGCATTCCTCTTCTATTAACTCTGTTAATACTATCAGGATGAATAGAGGAGGAATGGGGGCATTTTTCTTTACCAATAGTATTTTATATATCTAGTACATATACTGTCTGTATGTTTATATATATATATATATATATATATATATATATATATATTTATATTTATATATTTATATCACTGCTTTGTGTCTGGTCATAAAAGATGTAAGGGGTGATGAACGGCATCGCCTCTTAACTCTTAACTCATCGCCTCTGTATTCTCAGCTCAGGAGCCTTCTGCTCTTAAACTGGAAATTCATTTTTAGAGCAGGGACTCCAGTCAGGGCTCCTATATAGTGAACAGCGGTGCACTGTACACTGCTGTTTACTGTACAGGCTGGGGAGTTAATAGCATCACTATTTAACTCCTTACACTCCATATTCTGGGCACTCTGAAACAAACCCACACATTGAGAGTTTAGCAGAATATTTGCTTAAAATTAAAGTTTATGGGGGAGATTTATAAAAACCTGTGTAGTGGAAAATTGGAGCAGTTGCCCATAGCAACCAATCAGTTTGCTTCTTTCACTTTTCAGAGGCCTATTTAAAAATGAAAGAAGCGATCTGATTGGTTGCTATAGGTAACTGCACCACTCTTCCTCTACACAGGTTTTGATGAATCTCCCCCTATACAGTATTGTACACTACAGTAGAAAGAAGATGGAAGATGGCACTCCAATGATGTGGTGTCCAAAAAGCGTGAAGTTTTATTGGCTCATCAATGTACAAAATGATGCAACGTTTTAACCTGACAATAAGGTCTTTCTCAAGCATCACCTTGCATATTGATGGCCCAATAAAATTCACGCTTTTTAGACACCACATCATTGGAGTACCATCTTCTTTCTACTTTTTACAAAGCCTTGATCAAGCTTGAGGACTGGCACCCACGGACTTGGAAGTCTCCAACACTGTGCACTATTCCATACCTTCTTTCCATAAATTGTACACTACAGTGAGTGATGTTTAAAAAAAAATGAAATTAAATAAATGTAAGTATTACTTACAGATGCTCTTCATACGTCCACAGAAAACGCCTATGGGCAGTGCATATCAGAATGGGCGGAGCAATTTAGTATCGGTGGGGAATATTGACGTGGGTGGGGCATACATTGTGGGGAGGAGCTTATGGGCCTCCTCAGTAGGTCTCGCAGGGGGGCCCCCAAATTTATTGTTACCCCACTGCATACAATGTGTTGGCTCAGGGACTTGCGCTAGATATGGGTATCTAGAAGACCAATGCAAAGCTGCAGCACAAGCTGAGTGCACTTGTGAAATTTGCTGGAACAGTCCCTGTAAAAAGATTTTTGCAGTGAGAATAAAAAAAAAAAAAAAAAAAAAACACATTATGTGGACTGCACCATTGTTAAAAAGAATATTTGGGATTTGTGCTTTTAGTCTTCCACCTTTTTAAATCATCTAATGGCTGCTAATAAGAATGGACTGCATTGTAACAATCTACATTATCAAAATATTTTTCATTTAGAGTTATGTTATAAATAATAGAGTTTGCAAGGACTCCCCCATCATTTCCTTAATCTGGCTCTTGTTTTTTTCTTTTCTTTTTAGAATTACTACTGCAGATATAAGACATATTTATCCTTTAGATATAGATGATTTTATATGTATACAAGGAGCATTGCCATGAGTTAGTTAAATTGCAAGGTGTGCTACATTTTCTAATATTACTTTAAAACAAGAGACTTTATAACCAAGTTTAACTTTTTAATCCTAAATAAAACTAAAAAAAACTACTCCGCCCCTAGACTTCTTTTCCCCTTTCGAACTCGGCTGCGGCACCCCAGACATCTGGATCACTGACGATGTGGGGCAGTGGCTCGTGACATCACAACCATGCCCCACTCATGATGTCACGGCCACGCCCCCTCAATACAAGCCTATGGGAGGGGGCGTGATGGCTGTCACGCCCCCTCCCATATACTTGCATTGAGGGGGCATGGTCGTGACATCACGAGCCTCCAGCGCTGTACTCGAGGCTCTAAACGAATGCAGGGTGCAGCATGGAGATCGTGAGGGTCTCCAGTGGAAGGACCACCATGATCAGACATCTTATCCCTTATCCTTTGGAAAGGGGATAAGATGTCTAGAGGCAGAGTACCCCTTTAAGTAGGCAGCTGATAAGCTTGCCAACAGGATTTTCAGCTTGTTCTTGAAACAAACAGTTGCAAAGAAATCCCTCACAGAACATAGTGGATGATTGTCTCCTCTGTTCCATTTCTGGGACTTAAATGAACATAGCTGCTGGGCTAATGGCATTTGTGCCACACCCATTGAAGTTAATGGAACTTTCCCGCTTTGGCTTCTTTCAGTATCCCCCACCCCCTTCAGTGTCCACAAGCAGGCAAGAGGGAGTGGGGAATCCAACACGAGATAAAAGTACCCCTTTATCAGTCTTGTCACGATGCCGGCTGGCAGGTAGTGGACCCTCTGTGCCAGAGAGGGATTGGCGTGGACCGTGCTAGTGGACCGGTTCTAAGCCACTACTGGTTTTCACCAGAGCCCGCCGCAAAGCGGGATGGTCTTGCTGCGGCGGTAGTGACCAGGTCGTATCCACTAGCAACGGCTCACCTCTCTGGCTGCTGAAGATAGGCGCGGTACAAGGGAGTAGGCAGAAGCAAGGTCGGACGTAGCAGAAGGTCGGGGCAGGCAGCAAGGATCGTAGTCAGGGGCAACGGCAGAAGGTCTGGAAACACTGGCAAGGGACACACAGGGAACGCTTTCACTGGCACTAAGGCAACAAGATCCGGCAAGGGAGTGCAAGGGAAGTGAGGTAATATAGGGAGTGCACAGGTGATAACTCTAATTGGAACCACTGCGCCAATCAGCGGCGCAGTGGCCCTTTAAATCGCAGAGACCCGGCGCGCGCGCGCCCTAGGGAGCGGGGCCGCGCGCGCCGGGACAGAACAGACGGGGAGCGAGTCAGGTAGGAGAGCCGGGGTGCGCATCGCGAGCGGGCGCTACCCGCATCGCGAATCGCATCCCGGCTAGCAGCAGGATCGCAGCGCCCCGGGTCAGAGGACGTGACCGGGGCGCTGCAGCGGAGGAGGTGAAGCGAGCGCTCCGGGGAGGAGCGGGAACCCGGAGCGCTCGGCGTAACAGTACCCCCCCCCTTGGGTCTCCCCCTCTTCTTGGAGCCTGAGAACCTGAGGAGCAGACTTTTGTCAAGGATGTTGTCCTCAGGTTCCCAGGATCTCTCTTCAGGACCACAACCCTCCCAGTCTACTAAAAAAAAAATTTTTTCCTCTGACCTTTTTGGCAGCCAAAATCTCCTTGACCGAGAAGACGTCCGAGGAGCCGGAAACAGGAGTGGGAGGAACAGATTTGGGAGAAAAACGGTTGAGGATGAGTGGTTTGAGAAGAGAGACGTGAAAGGCATTAGGGATACGAAGAGAAGGAGGAAGAAGAAGTTTATAAGAGACAGGATTAATTTGACACAGAATTTTGAAAGGACCAAGATAGCGTGGTCCCAACTTGTAGCTAGGGACACGGAAGCGGACATATTTAGCGGAGAGCCATACCTTGTCTCCAGGGGAAAAAACGGGGGGAGCTCTTCTTTTCTTATCCGCGAACCTCTTCATGCGTGAAGAAGCCTGTAAGAGAGAATTTTGGGTCTCTCTCCATATAATGGAAAGGTCACGAGAAATTTCATCCACAGCGGGCAGACCAGAGGGCAAGGGGGTAGGGAGGGGGGGAAGAGGGTGACGGCCGTACACCACGAAAAATGGGGATTTGGAGGAAGATTCAGAGACCCTGAAGTTATACGAGAATTCGGCCCATGGAAGGAGATCTGCCCAGTCATCCTGGCGGGAGGAAACAAAATGTCGCAAATAATCACCCAGGATCTGGTTAATTCTTTCTACTTGTCCATTGGACTGGGGATGATATGCAGAGGAAAAATTTAATTTAATCTTGAGTTGTTTACAGAGAGCTCTCCAGAATTTAGACACGAATTGGACCCCTCTATCCGAGACAATCTGCGTAGGCAACCCGTGAAGACGAAAAATGTGTACAAAAAATTGTTTAGCCAACTGAGGCGCAGAAGGAAGACCAGGAAGAGGAATGAAATGTGCCATTTTGGAGAATCGATCAACGACCACCCAAATAACGGTGTTGCCACGGGAAGGGGGTAAATCAGTAATAAAATCCATACCAATCAGAGACCAAGGCTGTTCGGGGACAGGCAGAGGATGAAGAAAACCAGCGGGCTTCTGGCGAGGAGTCTTATCCCGGGCACAGATAGTGCAGGCTCGCACAAAGTCCCCAACATCCGTCTCCAGAGTTGGCCACCAATAGAAGCGGGAGATGAGTTGCACAGATTTCTTGATGCCCGCATGACCTGCGAGATGGGAGGAGTGACCCCATTTGAGGATTCCGAGGCGTTGGCGTGGAGAAACAAAGGTCTTTCCTGGAGGAGTCTGTCTGATGGAGGCAGGAGAAGTGGAGATCAGGCAGTCAGGTGGAATGATGTGTTGCGGAGGGAGATCAACTTCTGAGGCATCCGAGGAACGAGAGAGAGCATCGGCTCTAATGTTCTTATCGGCAGGACGAAAGTGAATCTCAAAATTAAATCGGGCAAAGAACAGAGACCACCGGGCCTGGCGAGGATTCAGCCGTTGGGCCGACTGGAGGTAGGAGAGGTTCTTGTGGTCGGTGTAGATAATAACAGGAAATCTTGATCCCTCCAGCAGATGCCTCCATTCCTCAAGTGCTAATTTAATGGCTAGAAGTTCTCGATCCCCGATGGAGTAGTTCCTCTCCGCTGGAGAGAAGGTCCTAGAGAAAAAACCACAAGTGACAGCATGCCCGGAAGGATTTTTTTGTAGAAGAACAGCTCCAGCTCCTACTGAGGAGGCATCAACCTCCAATAGGAAGGGTTTGGAAGGGTCAGGTCTGGAGAGCACGGGAGCCGAAGAAAAGGCAGACTTGAGTTGTTTAAAGGAGTCTTCTGCTTGAGGAGGCCAGGACTTGGGATCAGCATTTTTCTTGGTTAAAGCCACGATAGGAGCCACAATGGTAGAAAAATGTGGAATAAATTGCCTGTAATAATTGGCGAACCCCAAAAAGCGTTGGATAGCACGGAGTCCGGAGGGGCGTGGCCAATTTAAGACGGCAGAGAGTTTGTCTGGATCCATCTGTAGTCCCTGGCCAGAGACCAAATATCCTAGAAAAGGAAGAGATTGGCATTCAAACAGACATTTCTCAATTTTGGCATAGAGTTGGTTGTCACGAAGTCTCTGAAGAACCATACGGACATGCCGGCGGTGTTCCTCTAGATTGGCAGAAAAAATTAGGATATCGTCCAGATATACCACAACACAGGAGTATAATAGATCACGAAAAATTTCATTGACAAAGTCTTGGAAGACGGCAGGGGCATTGCACAGTCCAAAGGGCATGACCAGATACTCAAAGTGTCCATCTCTGGTGTTAAATGCCGTTTTCCACTCGTCCCCCTCTCTGATGCGGATGAGGTTATAGGCGCCTCTTAAGTCCAATTTAGTGAAGATGTGGGCACCTTGGAGGCGATCAAAGAGTTCAGAGATGAGGGGTAAGGGGTAGCGGTTCTTAACCGTGATTTTATTAAGACCGCGGTAGTCAATGCAAGGACGTAGGGAGCCATCTTTTTTGGAGACAAAGAAAAATCCGGCTCCGGCAGGAGAGGAGGATTTACGGATAAAGCCCCTTTTTAGATTCTCCTGGACGTATTCGGACATGGCAAGAGTCTCTGGGGCAGAGAGAGGATAAATTCTGCCCCGGGGTGGAGTAGTACCCGGGAGGAGGTCGATAGGGCAATCATAAGGCCTGTGAGGAGGTAGAGTCTCAGCTTGTTTTTTGCAGAAAACATCCGCGAAGTCCATATAGGCCTTGGGGAGACCGGTTACTGGAGGAACCACAGAGTTACGGCAAGGGTTACTGGGAAGCGGTTTTAGACAGTTCTTGGAACAAGAGGACCCCCAACTCTTGATCTCCCCAGTGGACCAATCCAGGGTTGGGGAATGAAGTTGAAGCCAGGGAAGTCCAAGGAGAATCTCCGAGGTGCAATTGGGGAGGACCAAAAGTTCAATCCTCTCATGATGAGATCCGATGCTCATAAGAAGGGGCTCCGTGCGGAAACGTATGGTACAGTCCAATCTTTCATTATTTACACAATTGATGTAGAGGGGTCTGGCGAGACTGGTCACTGGGATGTTGAACTTGTTGACGAGAGAGGCCAAAATAAAATTTCCTGCAGAACCAGAGTCCAAGAAGGCCACTGTAGAGAAGGAGAAGGCAGAAGCAGACATCCGCACAGGCACAGTAAGACGTGGAGAAGCAGAGTAGACATCAAGGACTGTCTCACCTTTGTGCGGAGTCAGCGTACGTCTTTCCAGGCGGGGAGGACGGATAGGACAATCCCTCAGGAAGTGTTCGGTACTAGCACAGTACAGGCAGAGGTTCTCCATACGGCGTTGTGTCCTCTCTTGAGGTGTAAGGCGAGACCGGTCGACCTGCATAGCCTCCACGGCGGGAGGCACAGGAACAGATTGCAGGGGACCAGAGGAGAGAGGAGCCGAGGAGACGAAACGCCTCGTGCGAACAGAGTCCATATCTTGGCGGAGTTCCTGACGCCTTTCAGAAAAACGCATGTCAATGCGAGTGGCTAGGTGAATAAGTTCATGTAGATTAGCAGGAATTTCTCGTGCGGCCAGAACATCTTTAATGTTGCTGGATAGGCCTTTTTTGAAGGTCGCGCAGAGGGCCTCATTATTCCAGGACAATTCTGAAGCAAGTGTACGGAATTGTACGGCATACTCGCCAACGGAAGAATTACCCTGGACCAGGTTCAACAGGGCAGTCTCAGCAGAAGAGGCTCGGGCAGGTTCCTCAAAGACACTTCGGATTTCCGAGAAGAAGGAGTGTACTGAGGCAGTGACGGGGTCATTGCGGTCCCAGAGCGGTGTGGCCCATGACAGGGCTTTTCCGGACAGAAGACTGACTACGAAAGCCACCTTAGACCTTTCAGTGGGAAACAGGTCCGACATCATCTCCAGATGCAGGGAACATTGGGAAAGGAAGCCACGGCAAAACTTAGAGTCCCCATCAAACTTATCCGGCAAGGATAAGCGTATCCCAGGAGCGGCCACTCGCTGCGGAGGAGGTGCAGGAGCTGGCGGAGGAGATGACTGCTGAAGCTGTGGTAGCAACTGTTGTAGCATAACGGTCAGTTGAGACAGCTGTTGGCCTTGTTGCGCAATCTGTTGTGACTGCTGGGCGACCACCGTGGTGAGGTCAGCGACAACTGGCAGAGGAACTTCAGCGGGATCCATGGCCGGATCTACTGTCACGATGCCGGCTGGCAGGTAGTGGACCCTCTGTGCCAGAGAGGGATTGGCGTGGACCGTGCTAGTGGACCGGTTCTAAGCCACTACTGGTTTTCACCAGAGCCCGCCGCAAAGCGGGATGGTCTTGCTGCGGCGGTAGTGACCAGGTCGTATCCACTAGCAACGGCTCACCTCTCTGGCTGCTGAAGATAGGCGCGGTACAAGGGAGTAGGCAGAAGCAAGGTCGGACGTAGCAGAAGGTCGGGGCAGGCAGCAAGGATCGTAGTCAGGGGCAACGGCAGAAGGTCTGGAAACACTGGCAAGGGACACACAAGGAACGCTTTCACTGGCACTAAGGCAACAAGATCCGGCAAGGGAGTGCAAGGGAAGTGAGGTAATATAGGGAGTGCACAGGTGATAACTCTAATTGGAACCACTGCGCCAATCAGCGGCGCAGTGGCCCTTTAAATCGCAGAGACCCGGCGCGCGCGCGCCCTAGGGAGCGGGGCCGCGCGCGCCGGGACAGAACAGACGGGGAGCGAGTCAGGTAGGAGAGCCGGGGTGCGCATCGCGAGCGGGCGCTACCCGCATCGCGAATCGCATCCCGGCTAGCAGCAGGATCGCAGCGCCCCGGGTCAGAGGACGTGACCGGGGCGCTGCAGCGGAGGAGGTGAAGCGAGCGCTCCGGGGAGGAGCGGGAACCCGGAGCGCTCGGCGTAACAAGTCTTCTGTTGCAGACAGTGTAGTGTGGGGAGAACTCCTTCTAAAACCAGTTGTCTCATGTCCTGACATTAAATTATGAGGAGAAAGGCAAAAATGGCTGATCTCCTGGCACATATATAGATTACTTTATATATTTCTCCATTTTAAAGAGGTACTTAAGAGGAAAATCTTTTTAAACAAAATTTTGCCAAAAATGTACCCATGTCAGCTGTGCTAGATTCATTTAGTGGGGCTAGCTTCTCAATAAATCCAGTGCATCTGTGGCTGGCCACTCATAGCTGGCATAGATTTCCAATATAATTTAGGCATTAAAGGCAAGTGGCTGTGGTTGCCCCATCCTTTTTGTGGCAAAGCCCTGCCCATTCTTTCAAAAGTAGCAAACCTGGGGCAAAGGGGACAAAAAATTGCTAACACGCTTTATGCAAAACATTTACACCCCCCCCCCCCATGTCAATTCAAGATAGAAATTCAATACTTTATTCGGATTTAATAACATCAGAAATACAAACTAGAATGTACCCTACCATATGCTTATAGCCTGACAGAAATAACCAGCACGATATCAATAAACTTAACACTTCTTGCTTTTTACCCAGCATGTTGCAAGCAATACTTAAATAATTTACAAATAAAGTGTTTTTCTGATGATATTTTGTTGATTCTAGGCAATTGTAATTGGATACTTTCATTAAACATTCATGTTCTGTAGTAGATTCTTCCCTGTTCTAACAAGCACCAGATTTAGTGTTAGTTCCTCTTAAATAAAGACATATGTTCTGCCCTAGTCATTAGCGGGTTTATGGTATGAAATCCCAGTTATCTCAACACATCATAAACTTAACCCACTTGTGCCTCTATTCTGTACATTAAAAAGACATGACTGCTTTCTTCCAAATACAGCCACGTTTCGGCTCTTTCATGTGCCTTCCTCAGGTCCACCAAAATGACTGATGCTGGGTCCTGATGCGTGGCACAGCCAGTACATCATATGGTAAATTATTAGTGTAACTGCACTAAACACACAAGGCCTCCTATGACGATGTCAGTGTAGAAATAAAAAATCAAGAAAAAAAAGTCTTAAAGGGTTTAACCTTTTAACCCCTTAAGGACACATGACGTTCTCATACGTCTCCATTTCCGAATCCTTAAGGACACATGACGTATGAGAACGACATGTGTTTTACCGGCCCCCCCGCAGCCATCTGGAGCGGAGCCGGTGCCCGATGCCTGCTGAAATCTTTCAGCAGGCATCGGGGCATATCGCCCAGGGGGGTCATGATGACCCCTTATGTCGGCGATGGCCGCAGATCGCTGGACAATTCAGTCCAGCGATCTGCAGCGGATTTCGGGTCAATCGGGTCTCCAGTGACCCGGTGACCCGGAATTATTGGCTGATCGAGGGCGTCAGAGACGGCCCCGAACAGCCAGAGCCAGCAGGGGTGAGGTGGCACTGGTGCCACCTCACGATCGCCCTGATTCGTCGGACGGTTTCCCGGCCGACCAATCAGGGCGCCTGCTGCGGGTGTCACTCCCGCAACCCGCTCCGCCCCTCTTCCGGAGGACGTGAGCGGGTGCGGGAAGAAGACCCCGGGTGCTGGGGACCCCGATCCCCAGCATCCCTGTTGGGTTTGGGGCCCCAGGAGCGACGGCGGCGGCAGGACTGACCTGGCGGCATGGGGCAGCAGCAGCAGTAGGAGGTGAGTGACAGCCTCCTGCTGTTGCTTAGCAACAGCTCCCAGCATGCAAAAAGGGCATGCTGGGAGCTGTAGTTATGCAACAGCAGGAGGCAGACCACCACAACTCCCAGCATTCCCTTATGGGCATGCTGGGACTTATAGTTTTGCAACAGCTGGAGGCACATTTTTTTATGGAAAAGTGTACCTTCAGCTGTTGTCTAACTACAGCTCCCAGCTTGCACAATCAGCTAAAGTGCATGCTGGGAGTTGTAGCGGTGCATCTGCTGGTTGCATAATTACAACTCCCAGCATGCCCGTTGGCTGTCGGTGACTGCTAAGAGTTGTAGTTTTGCAACAGCTGAAGGCACACTGAGTTAAGTAGCAAACCAGTGTGTCTCCAGCTGTTGCATAACTACAATCCCCAGAATCCCCAGCCAAAGTAGTATGCCTCCAGCTGTTGCATAACTACAAGACCCAGCATGCCCTTCCGCTCTCCGTACATGTTGGGGGTTGTAGCTTTTGCAACAGCTGAATGCACACTGGTTGGAAAACACTGAGTTTGTTACCAAACTCGGTGTTTCACAACCAGTGTGCCTCCAGCTGTTGCAAAACTACAACTCCCAGCATGCGCTGATAGACCGTACATGCTGGGAGTTGTAGTTTTTCAACAGCTGGATGTTTCTCCCCCCCCAATGTGAATGTACAGGGTACACTCACATGGGCGGAGGATTACAGTAAGTATCCGGCTGCAAGTTTGAGCTGCGGCAAATTTTCTGACGCAGCTCAAACTGCCAGCGAGAAACTACTGTGAACCCCCGCCTGTGTGACTGTACCCTAAAAACACTACACTACACTAACACACAATAAAATAAAAAGTAAAAAACACTACATATACACATACCCCTACACAGCCCCCCTCCCCTCCCCAATAAAAATGAAAAACGTCTGGTACGCCACTGTTTCCAAAACGGAGCCTCCAGCTGTTGCAAAACAACTACTCCCAGTATTGCCAGATAGCCACTGACTGTCTAGGCATGCTGGGAGTTTTACAACAGCTGGAGGCACCCTGTTTGGGAATCACTGGCGTAAAATACCCCTATGTCCACCCTTATGCAAGTCCCTAATTTAGGACTCAAATGCGCATGGCGCTCTCACTTTGGAGCCCTGTCGAATTTCAAGGCAACAGTTTAGGGTCACATATGGGGTATCGCCGTACTCGGGAGAAATTGGGCTTCAAATTTTGGGGGGTATTTTCTGCTATTACCCTTTTTAAAAATGTAAAATTTTGGGGAAAACAAACATTTTAGGTAAAAAAAAATATATATTTTTTTTTACATATACAAAAGTTGTGAAACACCTGTAGGGTATTAAGGTTCACATTACCCCTTGTTACGTTCCCCGAGGGGTCTAGTTTCCAAAATGGTATGCCATGTGTTTTTTTTTTTGCTGTTCTGGCACCATAGGGGCTTCCTAAATGCGGCATGCCCCCAGAGCAAAATTTGCTTTCAAAAAGCCAAATGTGACTCCTTCTCTTCTGAGACCTGTAGTGCGCCAGCAGTGCACTTTTCACCCCCATATGGGGTGTTTTCTGAATCGGGAGAAATTGGGCTTCAAATTTTGGGGGGTATTTTCTGCTATTACCCTTTTTAAAAATGTAAATTGTTTGGGAAACCAAGCATTTTAGGTAAAAAATTTTTTTTTTTACATATGCAAAAGTCGTGAATCACCTGTGGGGTATTAAGGTTCACTTTACCCCTTGTTACGTTCCCTGAGGGGTCTAGTTTCCAAAATGGTATGCCATGTGTTTTTTTTTGCTGTCCTGGCACCATAGGGGCTTCCTAAAGGTGACATGCCCCCCAAAAATCATTTGTCACTCCTTCCCTTCTGAGCCCTCTACTGCGCCCGCCGAACACTTTACATAGACATATGAGGTATGTCTTTACTCGAGAGAAATTGGGTTTCAAATACAAGTAAATATTTTCTCCTTTTTACCCCTTGCAAAAATTGGGTCTGCAAGAACATGCGAGTGTAAAAAATGAAGATTTTGAATTTTCTCCTTCACTTTGCTGCTATTCCTGTGAAACACCTAAAGGGTTAATACACTTACTGAATGTCATTTTGAATACTTTGGGGGTGTAGTTTTTATAATGGCGTCTTTTATGGGGTATTTCTAATATGAAGACCCTTCAAATCCACTTCAAAACTGAACTGGTCCCTGAAAAATAGTGAGTTTGAAAATTTTGTGAAAAATTTCAAAATTGCTGCTGAACTTTGAAGCCCTCTGGTTTCTTCCAAAAGTAAAAACTCATAAATTTTATGATGCAAACATAAAGTAGACATATTGTATATGTGAACCCCAAAAATATATATTTTGAATATCCATTTTCCTTTCAAGCAGAGAGCTTCAAAGTTAGAAAAATGCAAAAATTTTCATTTTTTTTAATCAAATTTGGGGATTTTTCACCAAGAAAGGATGCAAGTTACCATAAAATTTTACCACTAAGCTAAAGTAGAATATGTCACGAAAAAACAATCTCGGAATCAGAATGATAACTAAAAGCATTCCAGAGTTATTAATGTTTTAAGTGACAGTGGTCAGATTTGCAAAAAACGCTCTGGTCCTTAAGGTGTAAAATGGCCTGGTCCTTAAGGGGTTAAGGACATGGCCCATTTTGTCCTTATAGGGTAATCTAGCGGAATTTTTTTTTTTTTAACTGGTGCCAGAAAGTTAAACAGATTTGTAAATGACTTCTATTTCAAAATCTTAATCCTAATCCTTCCAGAAGTTAAATTGTTCTTTTCTGTCTCACCACAGAGCTCTCTGCTGACACCTCTGTCCATGTCAGGAACTGTCCAGAGTAGGAGTGGTTTGCTATGAGGATTTGCTATGGGGTGAATGCCTGTCATTAGTAGTGAGTGTTCGGCTACTGATATTAGCCAACACTAAGTCATTCTGAAGCGAGCGCAGCTCCTGTGCTCGCTTTAAAGCCGCTGAAGGATTAAGGGCGTACTGCTATGCCCTTGATCCTTAAGTACCAGGACGGAAGGATGTACCAGTATGCCCTTTGTCCTTGCAGGGTTTATCCAGGATTAGAAAAATAGAGCTGATTTCTTCCAAAAACAGTAACATGCTTGTTCTCATGGTTGTGTGTGGTATTGTAGCTCAGTTCTATTGAAGTTAATGGAGCCAACTTGTGATATCACACACAACCTGAGGACAGGAGTGGGGCTGTTTTTGGAAGAAGTTATCCTTTTTTTCTATTTCTGAATAACCCCTTTAACAGGTTAAGAAGCGAGGATGGAAAATTAAAAATGAAATTTAGCTGTGTCAGGAAGGGGATATAGTCAAGAAAGGGGTCATCACACTAAGTATCTATGGCTTCAATGTTCTTTAAAACTTGTTTTAAAAGACTGCATTTCCATATATATGAAATTACACATTACACAGAGAATAGATTGTTCTTTGTAAAACCATATTCTTTCATTTTTAGTATGTTTGTTACATAAGGCCAGTGAAAGCAATGAAAAATAGAGCGAAAAAGCAAAGATCTATTTTTTCTTCTCATTATCATAAAAATCCTGTATGAGAAATCTGTAGACATAGTCATATTATGTATTCACCTTAGAAGACAGAATCTGGCACTGTCACTATATTTTCTGCTCTGTCCCCCCCCCCCCCCCCCCCTCAGTATACTGGGCGGTGTGTGCATGGAGAGTGAACAGGTGCTGCTATTAGGCAGTGCTACTCACATAGGGCAACAGACAACAATAACTTTACATGAATATGTGGTAGCCCAGTACGGGAGGTGTTACCCCGTGCTCCTGCTGTCCTGTCAGGCAGCCTCCTTCAGTGTCCCCAAGGCCCCCTGCACTTTCCCCATTGTAAATATGTTTTACCATGAAAAGTGTTATAAAATGTAATGTTACTTTAAGAGTTATACCATGTGATATGTCATGTGATTGTTACGCAGGAGGTATCAGTGATCAGGTGACCTCAAGAGTGACCTATGGGCTCCCTGCTAGTCTCCCCTATATAAGCCCTGGGTGGAGCTAGCTTCTCTCTTTTCGAGCTCTGCTCTTCTGCTAAGCTGAGGTCCAGTGCAGTCGTGCCTACCGTGTAAGGGTGGGTTCACACTACGTTTTCTCCCATACGGGAGCGCATACGGCAGGGGGGAGCTAAAACCTCGCGCTCCCGTATGTCACCGTATGCGCTCCCGTATGTCATTCATTTCAACGAGCCGGCCGGAGTGAAACGTTCGGTCCGGTCGGCTCATTTTTGCGCCGTATGCGCTTTTACAACCGGACCTAAAACTATGGTCAACCACGGTTTTAGGTCCGGTTGTAAAAGCGCATACGGCGCAAAAATGAGCCGACCGGACCGAACGTTTCACTCCGGCCGGCTCATTAAAATGAATGACATACGGGAGCGCGAGGTTTTAGCTCCCCCCTGCCGTATGCGCTCCCGTATGGGAGAAAACGTAGTGTGAACCCAGCCTAAGTGTCCATAGTGTTGGAGGCCTCAAAGTCAAGTCCTGCAGCCACCATCAAGTCAAGTAAGCTAAAGTCACAGTTTTATGAGTCAAGTCAAGTCAGTCCCTGTCATCTGTCAAGTCAACTTGGCCTGCACCAGATTGTCCATTCCTACTACAAGTCACAGCAAGCCCTTAAGGTCTCTGCGTCACTGGTCACCTCCTTGGGCCCTGGCTGAACTGTATACACTTTACCAACTGTCTACCCTCAACTGTTGTCCGTAACTTGGCGTCGGAGTCTTTATTGCCACCGTGCCTAGCCCAGGATCCAGCGATATACCTTCTGGTGGTATTAAGCTAAACCACACCCTGGCGTCACGAATACAAGGGGTTAATGCCATCTTCCCCTAGGGTAACAACATCTGCCCTCATCACACCCCACTACCACAAAGAAATGAAAGGAGCACTCACCCGGTAAGTTGATTGCAGCAAAAGTATTTCACATCACGTCCGATCGGTGAAGGATCGGTCCGTGGCCCCACACCTGAACTTCCCCGCATCCATCTACCACCTCCCTGATGTGAAATACTGTGAAATACTTTTGCTGCAATCAACTTACTGGGTGAGTGTAAAGTTATAGTGATATTATGGTTGGTGTCTTCACACAAAGTCTTTAGGGTTGTGACATTTTTAGCGTAATGCATATGAATTATTACTTTCCTGACCAGAGCTGAGAGTTTCATAGTAATGCAGGATTCTTTCATTTCAAGTCATTAGCCTTGTGTCTGCATTATGCTTGTGTGAAACCAGGTTTTGGTAAACTATCATTTTAAAGAAAATAATAATAATAAAAATAATAAAAATCATTATCAGAGAGGAGCTATTTTTTGCTCTAATTTGCATTTTGCGTACTTGTCTCTTTCACCAGCTATTACCATTCAGGGACAAATTTATTTGCAGATTAGAGAATCACATTTGGTAAATAATAGGCAAATAAATTCTCCCGTTGCATTCTGTGGAGCGTAAAAATGGCCAATCAAGCCCAATGGCTGAAAAGGTGCATCAATTTTCATCTCTTATTACAACCGGTATTCGTGTCTATGGTACCTGGGGAATGAGGGAAGTGAAACAAAAAGTACAAATAAAATAGTAAAACAGAGTCCTGTTAACAGCATTCAGTATACATAGACAGCGGCATGTAATAGTTTTGTAATGTCTTACAGGTGTGGACCCACTGTGCCACAAGTGGCAGCTGGCCATGCAGGCAGAATGGGGCAAACTGACACTAAAGATAGCGCCAGACACAGCAAAGCTGATAAAGGTGTTTATTAACAGAGCAGGTACAGACAACAGCTAGCCAAGATGGCTACTGGTGCAGGTTGGAACAAGCTGCAGGCAAACAGAAATCGTGACAGAGTCCAAGGGATGAGACAAAGGCAAATTTCAGTATATAAGCAGGGATCTGCAGGCAGGATTATCAGCCAGACAAGCTAAGCAGGTCTCTGTTGCCTGACTTCAGGTCAGGCAACAGAGACCTAGCAATGCAGGATACACAACCTTGCTAAGGCATCAGATAACAGGTGAGGCTTCTTATATAGAGTTCCTTGCAGGGATTGGAGGGGGAACTACTAGTGAGTGCATGCTGACTCTATAAAAAATGTGACACACATTAGAGCAGGAAGACCATGAAATATGGCAGACACATGGTACAGAGAATGTCACCCAATGCTGGTTTGAACAAAGACACATTGCATGCTGGTGGTTGCCAACCAGAAGCATTACAAGTTTTACCTTGATGACCTAACAATCTAAGTCCCTGTGTCATCTTGTCTTCTGTAAGTGATGGGTGGTGGCAGCATTTGTGTAAGCATGTGGACTGGTTTTGGGGTGCACATATCTTATTTGGAGCCTACTCGATAGGTGTGTATGAAATTAAATACAGAAGCCAAGTACCCCTTTATAATCACATGTGCAGCAAAAGGGAGAGTTGGGATACGTAGACCTACAAACATTGGTTCATGACAAAATTAGCATCAGTGTTTCTGGAGTGTGTGGACTGTCTTAGGCTAAGTTTCCACTTGTTTTTTTGTCTTACGTATTTTTCTGTGAAAAAAATGCTTGAAAAAAATGCTAGAAAAAAACGCTATTATTTTCTGGCATTTTTTCACTCCCATAGACTTCTATGGGAGAAAAACGACATAGTCTCAACATGCTGCGATTTTGAAAAACTGCCAAGGAGCTGAAAATGCCAAAGAAGAGTGAAAAATGCCAAATGGATTTAAAAAACGCCAAACTGAAAAACTCATAGAAAACTCATAGAAAAAACGTGTGGCAGATTTTGTGTTTTTCTTGGAAACTTAGCTTTAGGGTGTGCTATCTGCTCCTTTTTGCAACCTGAATAGATGTGAGAGCAAGATTGAGTAGATGCAGATAGATCAACACCTTAAAGGGGTATTCCAGGTCAAAACTTTTTTTTATATATCGACTTGCTCTGGATAGTTAAACAGATTTGTAAATTACTTCGATTAAAAAATCTTAATCCTTGCAATAGTTATTAGCTTCTGAAGTTGAGTTGTTTTTTTTCTGTCTAACTGCTTTCTGATGACTTACGTCCCGGGAGCTGTGCAGTTCCTATGGGGATATTCTCCCATCATGCACAGCTCCCGAGACGTGACATCATCATTGAGCAGTTAGACAGAAAACTTCAGAAGCTAATAACTATTGAAAGGATTAAGATTTTTTAATAGAAGTAATTTACAAATCTGTTTAACTTTCCGGAGCCAGTTGATATATAAAAAAAAGTTTTTGCCTGGATAACCCCTTCAAAGTCAAATCCCAGTCACTTGCTATTAAAGCATAAATGTGTCAGTGGTATTAGGCACTCTGTTGCCCCTTTTATAGTGGTATTATTGGTAACATTGGTCGTAGTATATTGTGGTTTGTAACCTAACAATGGTGATAATATCCCTTGTATATCTGTGCTATTTGGTAAGTGTTTGACTGTATTAGAGTTTGTCATCTTCACTTAAAGATGAATTTCAGGTGCACTGTGAATCCCTTTGAATCATAATCTTGTAATTTAAATAATTTACCACCAAAATATGTAACAGCTCCTGTCATAAATACAACAAAAAGCAAAATAATATAACACACAGCAACATTTATTAAACTAACAGGTCGTTAGTGTACTTTATGATCATGAAGTGCAAGCCATCTAGTCACGTCACGGCCACCTGTAAGTAGCGGGTCCCTAACATCCCTAGCATAAAATGGCACAGCACTGAGTGGCGACCACCACCGCCCCAACACCAGTGCCCACAAGGGGACTGACCAACCGGCAGAGCAGCCCCAATGCCACTCAAACCAGTCCTTGGGCCACGCCTCCCCACACACACGGTGCCGGGGCAGCAATGGATGCCACACAGCACGGCACCAGTGTGAACACATGTAAAAAGTTCACTCACCATGTGCTCCCAGCCAGAGAATGGGAGGCTGCCAGACTAGTGGCCGTGACGTGGCTAGCGAGCTTGCACTTCATGATCATAAAGTACACTAACGACCTGCTAGTTTAATAAATGTTGCTGAGGAGCATTAGATCAAGGTCCATGTTGTGGATGTGTGACCATGTGTATTTTTTTCTCTAGTTGAATTCACTTTGTGTTTTCTATCCCCCTCTTTTTTTTTGTTTTCACTTGGTCAGCACTCTGCCCCTCCCCCTCAGCCCAGGCCTATATAACTTAGCAGGAATCTGCATTAGGGACCTATTCCTTTCTGGCAGCCTCCCAGCCTCTCTGGCTGGGAGCACATGGTAAGTGAGATTTTTACATCTGTTCACACTGGTGTGGTGCTATGTGGCAACCATTGCTGCCCCGGGGCGCCGTGTCTGTGGGGAAGCGCGGCCCAATGACTGGTTTGAGTGGTATGAGGGCTGCTCTGCCAGTGGGTCATTCCCCCTGTGGCAACTGGTGTTGAGGCGGTGGTGGTCACCACTCAGTGCTGCGCCATTTTATGCTAGGAATGTTAGGGAACCGCTACTTGCAGGTGGCCATGACGTGGCTCGAGAGCTTGCACTTCATGATCATAAAGTACACTAACGAACTGTTAGTTTAATAAATGTTGCTGAGAAGCATTAGATCAAGGTGCATGTTGTGGATGTGCGACCATGTCTGTTCTTTTCTCTAGTTGAATTTAAATAAGTAGAGTATTGTCTCTTGTATGACTGATACTACCAGACTGACTGCCCTGGGATCAATATATTTGATTTCTGTTTCTAGGGTCACATCAGGTTTATGTAATTGTTTTCCTTTGCAGCTATTTCTTTATTAGGAGACACATAATTATATATCCACCCTGTATCTGTATTTGGACTCATATCAAGACAATAACGTGCAACTTTTGTTTGTTTTTTTCCCCTCTAGTGTGCGCCAGGTGCAGCTAGTCTGCATTTTTTTTTAAAGATGTGTACACTTTTTGATAAATGCGGCATGGAGCTAATGTGGAACACATTTGTCAGTCAGCCCGGCGCGGCTGTCTGCACCTGGTCTCAGCTGGAAAGGTTGTGGCACAAAACTGTGTGATTTTTTTTCAAAAGTCGCAAATCCTAAATCAAAGCATAAACTGTGCGCCTACTAAATCATGCCCACAGAATGCCCACTGGATTCACCGGCGCAGAAAGCCATACATGACAGCAAGAGTTGCATCATCAATGTTGGCCTTGATAAATGGCCCCCAAAACGTATTTGATTTCAATATCATTTCTTTCATAGTGGCAGGGTTGGCTTTAAAAGAAGTAGCTTGAAAGCAGGGAATCATGCGAAATGTATTTTTTTCAACTTCCATTCCAGCTGGACTGCCTATTTTTTTATTTTGTTTTACACAAATAGCACAGCTGCATACATTAAAATAGGACAATGATAAGAATAAAACAATAAGTACAGATGAGGCATTTGTAAGTAAGATTAAAAGTTTTTTTCAGCAGAATGAAATATTCACTGAAGGGCATGTAAAAAAAAAAAATATATATATATATATATATATATATATATATATACATGTAAAGTGTGATTACTAATGTCAAATATTCCCTTAAGGCTAGGACTCCACTGAGATTTTTGCGGCATAAAAACACCAGAAAAAATGCCAGAAAAACTGCCACAGTTTTTCCCTGCGTTTTTGCGTTTTTTCTGGCGTTTTTACCTTTGTGTGGAATTTGCCATTTTTGGCCCCTTTGAGGTTTTTTTTACAAAATAGTTGGGTACCAAAAAAAAAAGGATGCAGTAGGGGATGTCGAAATGTATTTAGCTAAATGTTAATTTTTTATAACAACATTTTTAGAATTTTTTTTATAAAGTGTGTGTGTTTAACTTTTTTTTTTTTTTTTTACATTTTTTATGTAGTACTACTACACCCAGCATGGAACACACTGTTCCATGCTGGGAGTAGTAGTACCTGTACTATAGACATATCATCCCGGGTGTCAGTCTGACACCCGATGCGATTGTCCATAATATAGCAGAGATGTGGCTCTATACAGTACTCCCATCTCTGCTCTATTCACATCACTGGCCATTCATATTTTCCGCCCAGAGCTGTGATTGGCCAGATGGTTTCAGCCAATCACAGCTCTGAGGAAAAGATGAATGAATGAGTGGCCGGCCCGGAGTACAGTGCAGAGCAGGGATGCGAGCGATGTATACAGCTGCTCCCTCTCTGCTATAGACAGGACGATCACAACGGGTGTCAGTAGTGACCCCCCTGTGATGTGTCCTTAAGCAGGTACTCCTACTCCCAACATGGAGCACACTCTGCTCCATGCTGGGAGCTGTAGTACCTGCATTAATAGACAGATCGCAGCGAATGTAACTTCTGACACCCGCTATGATCTGTCTATTAATGCAGGTACTACAGCTCCCAGCATGGAGTAGAGTGTACTCCATGTTGGGAGTAGTAATACTTGTAATTAAGGAAAGATCACTACGGGTATCACTCCTGACACCCGCTGTGATCCTCCTGTATAATATATAGATGCCGCAGCCGCTCTCCTATGGTCCCCTGCACGGCTATATATATATATATATATATATATATATATATATATATATATATATATACACATATTCCTATTTCTCACAGAGAGCTGTGATTGGCTGGAACCATCTGGCCAATCACAGCTCTGCGGGAAATATGAATATGTGTATATATACATCAGTGCAGGGGACCATAGAAGAGCGGCCGCATCTGTACATTATACAGGAGGATCGCAAGGGACCCCGGCGATCTGTCAATTAGTACAGGTAATTACTACCCCCATCATGGAACAGTGTGTTCCATGCTGGGAGTAGTAGTACTACCTAAAAAATGTAAAAAAAATAAATAAAAAAGTGAAAAACACACACTACATTCTTATTATTGTCGGCTACATTTTTAGTGCTTTACCCACTCACATAAATGTTTAAAAATTAATAAACATTTCATAATAAAAAAGATAAATCTCGTTAGATACAATTTTTTTCATCACAACTGTATCTTTTTTATTATAATTTTTTTATGGTACCCTACGAAATTTTAATAAAAAAGGTATCTCCATAATTTTTTAGGATCGCTAAAGTCCAAAAAAGAATAAAAAACGCCTGCAAAAACGCAAAATTTTAAACCAACATGGCGTTTTTCTTGGCGCTTTTCCTAGCCTACAGTCTTCTATGGGATGAAAATGCCACGATTTCAGGGCAAAAAACACCAATCTAGGTTTTGTCGGTCGATTTGAAAATCCAGCCTTTGAGCCCGAAATTGCTGAAAAACGCCATAAGGATTAAAAAAACGCCAAACTGAAAAACGCCAAGTGAATCTGGCATTTTGCAGTTTACTATTGACTTGCAGCTAACATCTGGATGCAGCGTTTTTTCACAGAAAAACGCTGTGCGGGAAAATTGGCGTTTTTAATGGCGTTTTAGCAAAAAAAAACCTCAGTGGAGTTCCAGCCTAAAATAGAACTTTGGCAAAAATTAACTTATCCCCTATCCACAAAATAGGGAATAAGTAGCTGACCACAGAGGGTATGAGCGCTGGGATCAAACCCACGATCAACAGGATTCGGTGCTCAGTGAGGAGCATGTGCTGCGGAATCTGTAGGCGCTATATAAATAAATAAATAAATAAATAAATAAATGTGCTGCAGGCTGTACGCGCACCATGGGGAGCACCAAAAAGACCTAAGTCTTTGTGCATCATAGGAGCTCTCAGACACACGCTCCTCACTGAGAGAGCTGGGATCCTGTGCTGGAGATCGCAGGGGGTCCATATAAGGGCTGGTTTTTTGTGTGACCAATTGTACTTTGTAATAAAACCTCTCATTTTACCATAAAATGTACGGCGAACCCCCCCAAAAAAATTTTTACGGAGGAAATTTTAATGAAAACCACAATTTTGCACATTTTGGAGGGTTTCGTTTCACACTGTACAATTTACGGTAAAAATGACATGTGTTCTTTATTCTGTGGGTCAAAATGATACCCATGTCTAGATACTTTTATATTTTTGTACCGCTTAAAAAAAATCTAAAACTTTTTATACAAAATTAGTAATCTAAAATCGCCCTATTTTGACCACCTATAACATTTTCATTTTTCCGTATATAGGGCGGTGTGAGGGCTCATTTTTTTGCACCATCATCTGTACTTTTTATTGATATCAATTTGCATATATAAAACTTTTATATAATTTTTTATTAATTTTTTGGGGAATAAAATGTGACCAAAAAGCTGCATTTTTGGACATTTTTTTTATTTTTATGTTTACGCCGTTCACCGTACGGGATCATTAACATTATATTTTGATAGTTCGGACATTTACGCATGCGGCGATACCAAATATATTTATTTAAAAAATTACGCTTTTTGAGGGTAAAATGGGAAAAACGGCCAATTTTTATTTCTATTGGGGGAGGGGATTTTTTTTACTTTTTTTTTACCTTTACATTTTTCAACTTTTTTTTTTACACTTTTTATGTCCCCATAGGGGACTACTATAGCAATAATTTGATTGCTAATACTGTTTAGTGCTATGCATCTCGATCTCAGACCCGAGCAGGAGACGCCAGGAGACGGACGGAGGCAGGTGAGGGGACCTCCGTACGCCATTACAGATGATCAGATCTCTGCGGCAGCGCTGCGGGTGATCCGATCATCTATTTTAACATGCGCATTGCTGCAGATGCCATGATCTGTACTGATCAAGGCATCTGAGGGGTTAACCTCTTAAGGACCCAGCCATTTTACACCTTAGGACCCGGCCATTTTTTGCACATCTGACCACTGTCACTTTAAACATTAATAACTCTGGAATGCTTTTAGTTATCATTCTGATTCCAAGATTGTTTTTTCATGACATATTCTACTTTAACATAGTGGTAAAATTTTTTGGTAACTTGCATCCTTTCTTGGTGAAAAATCCCAAAATTTTAAGAAAAATTGGAAAATTTTGCATTTTTCTAACTTTGAAGCTCTCTGCTTGTAAGGAAAATGGATATTCCAAATAATTTTTTTTATTCACATATACAATATGTCCACTTTATGTTTGCATCATAAAATTGAAAAGTTTTTACTTTTGGAAGACACTAGAGGGCTTCAAAGTTCAGCAGCAATTTTCCACAAAATTTCCAAACTTACTATTTTCCAGGGACCAGTTCAGGATTGAAGTGGATTTGAAGGGTCTTCATCTTAAAAAAAACCTCACAAATGATCCCATTATGAAAACTGCACCCCCCAAAGTATTCAAAATGACATTCGGTCAGCCTTTTAACCCTTTAGGTGTTTCACAGGAATAGCAGCAAAGTGAAGGAGAAAATTCACAATCTTCATTTTTTCACTCGCATATTTTGTAGACCCAATTTTAGAATTTTTACAAGGGGTAAAAGGAGAAAGTGTATACTTATATTTGTAGCCCAATTTCTCTCAAGTAAGCACATACCTCATATGTCTATGTAAAGTGTTCGGCGAGCGCAGTAGACTGCTCAGAAGCGAAGGAGCGACAAGGGGATTTTGGAGAGTACGTTTTTCTGAAATGGTTTTTGGGGGGCATGTTGCATTTAGGAAACCCCTATGGTGCCAGAACAGCAAAAAAAAAACACATGCCATACCATTTTGGAAACAAGACCCCTTGAGGAACGTAACAAGGAATAAAGTGAGCCTTAATACCCCACAGGTGTTTCACGACTTTTGCATATGTAAAACATTTTTTTAAAAATTCACTAAAATGTGTGTTTCCCCCAAAATTTCTCATTTTTGCAAGGGTTAATAGCAGAAAATACCCCCAAAAATTTGCAACCCCATCTCTTCTGAGTATGGAGGTACACCATATGTTGACCTGAAGTGCACTACAGGCGAACTACAATGCTCAGAAGAAAAGGAGTCATATTTGGCTTTTTGAGAGCAAATTTTGCTCGGGGGGCATGTCACATTTAGGAAGCCCCTATGGTGCCAGGACAGCAAAATAACCCCCACATGGCATACCATTTTGGAAACAAGACCCCTTGAGGAACTTAACAAGGTGTACAGTGAGCATTTACCCCCCACTTGTGTCTGTCAGATCTTTGGAACAGTGGGCTGTACAACATTTTTAATTTGCACAGCCCACTGTTCCAAAGATCTGTCAGACACCAGTGGGGGGTAAATTCTCACTGCACCCCTCATTACATTCCGTGAGGGGTGTAGTTTCCGAAATGGGGTCACATGTGGGGTTTTTTTTTTTTTGCGTTTGTCAAAACCGCTCTAACAATCAGCCACCCCTGTGCAAATCACCTCAAATGTACATGGTGCACTCTCCCTTCTGGGCCTTGTTGTGCACCCCCAGAGCACTTTGCGCCCACATATGGGGTATCTCCGTAGTCGGGAGAAATTGCATTACAAATTGTGGGGGGCTTTTTTCCCTTTTACCTCTTGTCAAAATGAAAAGTATAGGACAACACCAGCATGTTAGTGTAAAAAATTTATTTTTTTACACTAACATGCTGGTGTAGACCACAATTTCACCTTTTCATAAGGGGTGAAAGGAGAAAAAGCCCCCCAAAATTTGTAAGGCAATTTCTCCCTAGTATGGCGATACCCCATATGTGACCCTAAACTGTTGCCTTGAAATACGACAGGGCTCCAAAGTGAGATCGCCATGTGCATTTGAGGCCTGAATTAGGGATTTGCATTGGGGTGGACATAGGGGTATTCTACGCCAGTAATTCCCAAACAGGGTGCCTCCAGCTGTTGCAAAACTTCCAGCATGCTTGGACAGTCAACGGCTGTCCGGCAATACTGGGAGTTGTTGTTTTGCAACAGCTGGAGGCTCCATTTTGAAAACAGTGGCGTACCAGACGTTTTTCATTTTTATTGTCGAGGGGCGGGGGGGCTGTGTAGGGGAATGTGTATATGTACTGTTTTTTACTTTTTATTTTATTTTGTGTTAGTGTAGTGTAGTGTTTTTAGGGTACAGTCACACGGGCGGGGGGGTTACAGCGATTTTCCCGCTGCGAGTTTGAGCTGCCGCGCAAAATTAGCTGCATCGCAAACTGCAGCCTGATACTCACTGTAAGCCCCCTGCCCATGTGAATGTACCCTGTACATTCACAAGGGGGGGACCTCCAGCTGTTGCAAAATTACAACTCCCAGCATGCACAGTCTATCAGTGCATGCTGGTAGTTATAGTTTTGCAACAGCTGGAGGCACACTGGTTTGGAAACACTGAGTTAGGAAACAGACAATGTTTCCCAACCAGTGTGCCTCCTGTTGTTGCAAAACCACAACTCCCAAACATTCTCAGGCATGCTGGAAGTAGTAGTTCGGCAACATCTTTAGAGCCAGATGTTGCCGAACTACAACTCCCAGCATGCTTGGAGTTGTAGTTTTGCAACATCTGGAGGACTACAGTTTGCAGACCACTAATACAGTGGTTCCTAATCTGTGCCCTTCCAGATGTTGCAAAACTACAACTCCCAGTATGCCAAAATTGTCCAGGCATGCTGGGAGTTGTAGTTCTGCAACATCTGAAGGGCCAGATGTTACAGAACTACAACTCCCAGCATGCCTGGACAGTAAGGGCATGCTGAGGATGTGTAGTTTTGCAATATCTGGAAGGGCACAGTGGTCTCCAACTGTGGACCCCCAGATGTTGCAAAACTGCAACTCCCAGCATGCCCAGACGCCAAGGGCTGACTGGGCATGCTGGGAGTTGTAGTATACAAGGTCCCATTACAGCAATGCATGTCGCTTTACGGCGGCTGAAGAGGGACTCACCTGTCGCTGCTGCCGCCGTCTTCATCGCCGGAATCCGGGTCTTCAGGGATGAGGTAAGTACCGGGGCCGGGCCCCAGCACTCCCCCGTCCCCCGCCGCGTCCTCCAGTCTTCCTCCCATCCTCTCCGGACTTCCAGGGGCCGGGCAGGGCGGGAGGAAGTAACCGCCCCCCCCTGCAAATGGTCGGTTAGATAACCGAAGAATCGCAGGGGATAGGAGGAGGTGGCAGGCTTCAGCATGGTCCTGGCTGTCTGTGACAACCGGGATCATGCAAAATTACCAGGCGGTCGGGTCCCAGAGACCCGATCAGCCCGGTATCGCCGCAGATTGCAGGGGCGATTTGCGGCGATCGCCGACATGGGGGGCCTACATGGCCCGGCACGCGGCAGGGACCGGAAAACGCCAGGGCGTATGGATACGCCCTGGGTCCTTAAGGCCCAGGGTGTGAGGGCGTATCCATACGCCCTGGGTCCTTAAGAGGCTAATTGCGGACATCCGCGCTATCGCGGATGTCGGCCATTAACGGCAGGTCCCCGGCTGCGGATAGCAGCTGGAACCTGTCTTGTATGACGCGAGCACTGCTCCGATGCTCGCGGTCATACACAGGATGTTAAAGTACGTCCTGGTGCGCGAAATACCACCAAACCAGGGCGTACATTTACGTCCGTGTTTGTTAAGGAGTTAAAGAGTACCTGTAATCAAACCATATTTTCTAAACTCAGATTATATTCCCTAACTGCTCCTAACACCCCTCCTGCCCTTAAATTTGTTTTCCGAGCATTAAAAAGCTCTGTATTATACCTTTGCCCTTGCCTGTGTTTGCTCCCAGCAGGAGAAAGTGGGCTTTCCCCAGCAGGTGCAACGTCACTGAAGCCTGCGAGAGCTGTGCCTGGCCATGCCCGCTCACACTTTCTGAGTTTGGTCTCCTGCCAGGCCTGGAGGAGACCAAACTAACTGTTTGACTTGCGGCAGGGAACAGAACAGAGCCACCTAGTGGCTGTATTTCTTAATCACATTAAAAGCATATAAAGGTTCAGAATTTTAACAGCAAGTAAATAGCAAAGTGTTTTTATAATTAGATATATTGAAAGTTTAAGTTTGTTGACAGGTACTCTTTATGTCTCCTGTGCACCCTCTATGTGATAGAGAGGGAACCAGACATTTCCTTTCTCTCCATTTTAATACCTATTTCTGTGAAACATTTTGCAGAAATGTTATTACTGTGCTTGCAGACTATTTGCCAACACTGCATAGGACCCACAGTTTGAATTACTGCAAACTGGCACCACTGTTTAGCTACCATGTAGCCCTAGTGTCCATCTGCTCTAAAGGGAATCTGTCTGCTCTGTATCATGCTCAGTCCAGCAGACATGAGCAGATAGCTGTATGATTTATGTGTGGTGCCCACACACATTTAGGAGGCCCCTATTGTGCCAGAACAGCAAAAAAAAAAAAAACACATGGCATACTGTTTTGGAAACTACACCCCTCAAGGCACGTAACAAGGGTCCAATGAGCCTTAACACCCCACAGGTGTTTGATGACTTTTCGTTAAAGTCGGATGTGTAAATGAAAAAAATAATGTTTTCACTAAAGTGCAGTTTTAAGGGAAATGAGAGAAAATGCCCCCCAAAATTTGTAACCCCATCTATTCTGAGTATAGAAATACCCCATGTTAGGATATAAAATGCTCTGGGGGCGAACTACAATGCTCAGAAGAGAAGGAGTCACATTTGGCTTTTGGAAAGCATATTTTGCTGAAATGGTTTTTGGGAGGCATTTAGGTAACCCTTATGGTGCCAGAATAGCAAAATAAAAACACATGGCATACTATTTAGGAAATTGCACCCCTTAATGAACGTAATAAGGGGTACAGTGAGTCTTAACACCCTACAGGTGTTTGATGACTTTTTGTTAAAGTCAGATGTGTAAATGAAAAGTAATAATTTTTTCACTAAAATGCAGTTTTTTCCCCAAATTTTACATTTTTGCAAGGGGTAATAGGAGAAAATGCCCCCAAAAATTTGTAACCCCATTTCTTCTGAGTATGGAAATACCCCATGTGTGGACGTCAAGTGCTCTTCTGGCGAACTACAATGCTCAGAACAGGAGGAATGCTATTGAACTTTTGGAGAGAGAATTTGTTTGAAATGGAAGTCGGGGGCCATGTGCGTTTACAAAGCCCCTACGGTGCCAGAACAGTGGACCCCCCCACATTTGACCCCATTTTGGCAACTACACCCCTCTCTACATTGGGTTATCCTTCCTTTTTCTTTCCTGTGCATGTTTATTGTCTGAGTATTCTGACCAGGGCTTATTTGCACCCTCAGTAAAACATTTTACATGACTATATGTATGCACTTGTATTTTCTTTGTTCCAATGTCTTTGCCTAAACCCCCTGATTACTTTCAGTCCTGTGCACCGTGCTTATACATTTGATTTTAATATGTATTTGAATTCCTAATAAAATTTTGCATATTTTCGTAAATTTTTGTACATTCCTGAATTTGCTTGTTTGTTGGTATACTATGAGGACTGTGTAAACACACGTGGCCTTCAATTCCAGACAAATTTTCTACCCAAAAGCCCAATGGCGCTCCTTCTCTTCTGAGCATTGTGGTTCGCCCACAGAGCACTTTACATCCACATATGGGGTATGTTCTTACTCAGAAGAAATGGGGTTACAAATTTGGGGGGGGCTTCTTTCCTACTTTCCCTTGAGAAAATGAAAAATTTAGGGTAACACCAGCATTTTAGTGAAACAATTTTTTTTTCTCATTTTCACATCCAACTTTAACGAAAATTCGTCAAACACCTGTGGGATGTTAAGGCTCACTATACCCCTTGTTACGTTCCGTGAGGGGTGTAGTTTACAAAATGGGGTCACATGTGGGTATTTTTGTGTTTATCTCAGAACCGCTGTAAATTTAGCCACCCCTGTGCAAATCACCAATTTAGGCCTCAAATGTACATGGTGCGCTCTCACTCCTGAGCCTTGTGCATCCGCAGAGTATTTTACACCCTCATATTTTACACCCTCATATTTTACACCCTCCGTACTCTGGAGAAATTGCTTTACAAATTTTGGGGGTATATTTTTCCTTTTACCGCTTGTGAAAAAGTATGAGGCAACACCAGCATGTTAGTGTAATTTTTTTTTTTTACACTAACAGGCTGGTGTAGACCCCAACTTTTCCCTTTCATAAGGGGTAAAAGGAGTTGGAATTGCTGCAAAATTCACACCGGCGATCTGCGGCGATCGCCGACATGGGGGGGGGGTGCAGTCATCCCGATCCGGTCCCCGTCCGATGCGCGGAGGGGACCGAAATTCCCACGGGCGTACAGGTACGCCCTTGGTCCTTAAGTACCAGGGAGCAAAGTTGTACCTGTATGCCCTTGGTCCTTATGGGGTTAAGCATGATTATTTTAAAAATTTCAGGAACATCATTGGCATTACTGCTGTGGCATATGCTTCAATGTCCAAAGCTCCTAAATGGCATATTTTCATTACTGTCGCTCACAGAAGGCAGTTTCCAGGTCATATCAGGTACAGAATGAGAAAAAGAACAATATTCCTTTGAAATTTTAGTTTTTTTTAAATTCTGCATGTATATTGAAAGATAGAAAAATGTTATCATCAAATGAGTTCTGTTTCACCAATGCCCAATGCTTTAGACCTGACTGACTTTTTGATGTATCCTTGAAGAAGCTGCCAAATAAAGGCTTAATTTATAGTGCTGGCAGGACTCCTCTGTGGTTTATCAATATATTCTTATTTAACTGTGACACAAAGTGAGTGGGAATTCTTGGGCCTTGTGGGGCTGATATTCTCACAGCTTCCTAAAACATAAATACAACAAACTTTTAACCCCTTAAGGACCAAGACCATTTTGGCCTTAAGGACCAGAGGGTTTTTTGCACATCTGACCACTGTCACTTTAAACATTAATAACTCCGGAATGCTTTTAGTTATCATTCTGATTCCGAGATTGTTTTTTCGTGACATATTCTCCGTTAACATAGTAGTAAATTTATGTGGCAACTTGCATCCTTTCTTGGTGAAAAATCCCAAAATTTGAAGAAAAATTTGAAAATTTAGCATTTTTTTTACTTTGAAGCTTTCTGCTTGTAAGGAAAATGTATATTACAAATAAAAAAATTTTTGATTCACATATACAATATGTCTACTTTATGTTTGCATCATAAAATTGATGAGTTTTTACTTTTGGAAGACATTAGAGGGCTTTCAGGGACCAGTTCAGTTTTGAAGTGGATTTGAAGGTTCTTCATATTAGAAATACCCCCCAAATGACCCCATTATAAAAACTGCACCCCCGAAAGTATTCAAAAATGACATTCAGTCAGTGTTTTAACCCTTTAGGTGTTTCACAGGAATAGCAGCAAAGTGAAGGAGAAAATTCTAAATCTTAATTTTTTACACATGTTCTGTAGACCCAATTTTTGCATTTTTGCAAGGGGTAAAAGGAGAACATTTTTACTTGTATTTGTAGCCCAATTTCTCTCGAGAAAGCACATACCTCATATGTCTATGTAAAGTGTTTGGCGGGCGCAGTAGAGGGCTCAGAAGGGAAGGAGCAACAAGGGGATTTTGGATAGAATATTTTTCTGAAATGGTTTTTGGGGGGCATGTCACCTTTAGGAAGCCCCTAGGGTGTCAAAACAGCAAAAAAAAACACATGGCATACCATTTTGGAAACTAGACCCCTCGGGGAATGTAACATGGGATAAAGTGAGCCTTAATACCCCACAGATGTTTCATGACTTTTGCAAATGTAAACATTTTTTTTTTACCTAAAATGCTTGTTTTCCCAGTTATTTTACATTTTTAAAAAGGGTAATAGCAGAAAATTCCCCCCAAAATTTGAAGCACTATTTCTCCCGATTCAGAAAACATCCCATATGGGGGTGAAAAGTGCTCTGCTGGCACACTACAGGTCTCATTTAGTCACATTTGGCTTTTTGGAAGCAAATTTTGCTCTGGGGGCATACCGCATTTAGGAAGCCCCTATGGTGCCAGGACAGCAAAAAAAACAAACCACATGGCATACTATTTTGGAAACTAGACCCCACTGGTGTTTCACGACTTTTGCATATATAAAAAAAATTTAAAAAATTTACCTAAAATGCTTGTTTTCCCAAAAATTTTACATGTTTAAAAAGGGTAAAAGCAGAAAATACCACCCAAAATTTTTAACACAATTTCTCCCGAGAACGGCGATACCCCATATGTGACCCTAAACTGTTGCCTTGAAATACGACAGGGCTCCAAAGTGAGAGCGCCATGCGCATTTGAGGCCTAAATTAGGGACTTGCATAGGGGTGGACATATGGGTATTCCACGCCAGTGATTCCCAAACAGGGTGCCTCCAGCTGTTGTAAAACTCCCGGCATGCCTGGACAGTCAGTGGCTGTCTGGTAATACTGGGAGTAGTTGTTTTGCAACAGCTGGAGGCTCCGTTTTGGAAACAGTGGTGTACCAGACGTTTTTCATTTTTATTGGGGAGGGGAGCTGTGTAGGGGTATTTGTATATGTAGTGTTTTTTACTTTTTATTTTATTTTGTGTTAGTGTAGTGTTTTTAGGGTACAGTCGCACAGGCGGGGGTTCACAGTAGTTTCTCGCATGCTGAGAGTTTTAGTTTTGCAAAAGCTGTAGGCACACTGGTTGTGTATCACTGAGTTTGTGACCTAACTCAGTGTTTCACAACCAGTGTGCCTCCAGCTGTTGCAAAACTACAACTCCCAGGATGTACGGTGCATGCTGGGAATTGTAGTTTGCAACAGCTGGAGGCACACCGGTCGTGAAACACTGAGTTAGGTAAAAAAAAAAATCTGAGTTTCACAACCAGTGTGCCTTCAGCTGTTGCAAAACTACAACCCTCAGCAGTCATCGATAGCCAACGGGCATGCTGGGAGTTGTAGTTATGCAACTAGAAGATGCACCACTACAACTCCCAGCATGCACTTTAGCTGTTTGTGCAAGCTGGGAGTTGTAGTTATACAACAGCTGAAGGTACACTTTTCCATAGAAAAAATGTGCCTCTAGCTGTTGCAAAACTATAAGTCCCAGCATGCCCATAAGGGAATGCTGGGAGTTGTGGTGGTCTGCCTCCTGCTGTTGCATACCTACAGCTCCCAGCATGCCCTTTTTGCATCCTGGGAGCTGTTGCTAAGCAACAGCAGGAGGCTGTCACTCATCTCCAACTGCTGCAAGCCGCCGGATACATGTCAGTCCCTCGCCGCCGCCACTCCTGGGGCCCAGATCCCAACATTGGCGCCGGGGTCCTCTTCCCGCACCCGATCACGTCCTCCGGAAGAGGGGCGGAGCGGGTTGCGGGAGTGACACCCGCAGCAGCTGCCCTGATTGGTCGGCCAGTAAACCGGCCGACGAATCAGGGCGATCGTGAGGTGGCACCAGTGCCACCTCACCCCTGCTGGCTATGGCTGTTTGGGGTCGTCAGAGACGGCCCCGAACAGCCTGTAATTCCGGGTCACCGGGTCACTGGAGACCCGATTGACCCGGAATCCGCCGCAGATCGCTGGGCTGGATTGTCCAGCGATCTGCGGCCATCGCCGACATGGGGGGACATAATGACCCCCCTGGGCGATATGCCGCGATGCCTGCTGAACGATTTCCCACGGGCATATGGATACACCCTATGGACTCAGAATACAGGGCATATCCATACGCCCTGTGTCCTGAAGAGGTTAATTGTCTTACACAACTATATATATAATTATATTATTTCTATTTGATGACTGAAGCCACCATCACTGCAAAGGTACCCATATACCTTTAAAGTGGTAAAATATGTTTAAAGGGCTTATCCGGCCAAAGACATCTTATTCCCTATTCAAAGGATAGGGGATAGGATGTCTGATCGCGGGGGGGGGGGGGGGAATCCGTCTCTGGGACCCCCGTGATCTCCGTACAGCACCCGCATTCTTTGCGGAGCTGCTGCATCACTCTGGGAAACCTCTGTGTTACTAGGACTGGAGACGTGATGTCACACCATGCCCCCTTGTGCCCCCTTGTCATGCCACACCTCCTTCATTCATTTCAATGGGAGGGGGCGTGACGGAAACCTGTCACATTGTCACTGTCTAATCTGCAGACATTGGGGTATATTTATCAAAGTATTTAGACTGTTTTTTCCTGTCTAAATTTTTTGCACAGAAAGTCGCAGTCTAAATATGTGCAACTTTTCTGCGACTTTTGCTTTAGAGGATTTTGAGAACATGATGCATTCTAGTCTATTTTAGTGCATTCTAGTCTATTTTAGACAGAAAAATGCATTGGTGCTGAATTTATCAAAAGCGACTTTTCAGTGAAAAGTCGCATCGGCTGAAAGTACACCAAAATGTCAGACCATACTGGAGCAGGTTTAAATACAGTCTAAAGCATAGATCCTGAAGTCCATGTGCAACTTTTGATAAATTAGGTGTGCAACAGACCGGTCTAACGCTCTGTAGTTTGATTTAAATTGCTGCGGGACATAGACCGCTGTGATAAATCTCCCCCCCATTATGTTCAGAGTAGGAGATGGTAAGCAGATTGATATATATACTTCCGTGGAAAAAGACTCTCTCTCTCTCTCTCACTCTATATATACATAACTAGTAATTTATTTATTTCTTTAAACCTTCTCCTTAGCTTTAGAGTCCAGTGGGCGGTCCTACTCATTGATTGACCGTTATCTCTGAATGTACACTCATGCAGGGAAGGCAGTCAGTCACTAAGTAGGATCAACCACTGGACTCTTAACCCCTTAAGGACAATGGACGTACTCCTACGCCCCCGTTTCCGAGTCCTTAAGGACCGAGGACGTAGGAGTACGTCCTGTCCATTCCCGGCCCCCCGCCGCTAGCCGGAGGGGAGCCGGTGCCCGATGCCTGCTGAAATCGTTCAGCAGGCATCGCGGCATATCGCCCAGGGGGGTCATTATGCCCCCCCATGTCGGCGATGGCCGCAGATCGCTGGACAATTCAGTCCAGCGATCTGCGGCGATTCCGGGTCAATCGGGTCTCAGCTGTTGTGTAACTAAAACCCCCTACTTGCACAATTAGCTAAAGTGCATGCTGGGAGTTGTAGTGGTGCATCTGCTGGTTGCATAACTACAACTCCCAGCATGCCCGTTGGCTGTCGGTGACTGCTGAGAGTTGTAGTTTTGCAACAGCTGAAGGCACACTGAGTTGAGTAGCAAACCAGTGTCTCTCCAGCTGTTGCATAACTACAATCCCCAGCATCCCCAGCCAAAGTAGTATGCCTCCCGCTGTTGCATAACTACAACACCCAGCATGCCCTTCTGCTGTCCGTACATGCTGGGGGTTGTAGCTTTTGCAACAGCTGAAGGCACACTGGTTGCATAACACTGAGTTTGTTACCAAACTCGGTGTTTCACAACCAGTGTGCCTCCGGCTGTTGCAAAACTACAACTCCCAGCATGGACTGATAGACCGTACATGCTGGGAGTTGTAGTTTTGCAACAGCTGGATGTTCCCCCCCCAATGTGAATGTACAGGGTACACTCACATGGGCGGAGGATTACAGTAAGTATCCGGCTGCAAGTTTGAGCTGCGGCAAATTTTCTGCTGCAGCTCAAACTGCCAGCGAGAAACTACTGTGAACCCCCCGCCTGTGCGACTGTACCCTAAAAACACTACACTAACACAAAATAAAATAAAAAGTAAAAAACACTACATATACACATACCCCTATACAACCCCTCTCCCCTCCCCAATAAAAATGAAAAACGTCTGGTACGCCACTGTTTCCAAAACGAAGCCTCCAGCTGTTGCAAAACTACAACTCCCAGCATGCACTTATAGACCCTACATGCTGGGAGTTGTAGTTTTGCAACAGCTGGATGTTTCTCCCTCCCCCCCCAATGTGAACGTACAGGGTACACTCACATGGGCGGAGGATTACAGTAAGTATCCGGCTGCAAGTTTGAGCTGCGGCAAATTTTCTGCCGCAGCTTAAACTGCCAGCGAGAAACTACTGTGAACCCCCCGCCCGTGTGACTGTACCCTAAAAACACTACACTACACTAACACAAAATAAAATAAAAAGTAAAAAACACTACATATACACATTCCCCTACACAGCCCCCCTCCCCAATAAAAATGAAAAATGTCTGGTACACCACTGTTTCCAAAACGAAGCCTCCAGCTGTTGCAAAACAACTACTCCCAGTATTACCAGCCACTGACTGTCCAGGCATGCTGGGACTTTTACAACAGCTGGAGGCACCCTGTTTGGGAATCACTGGCGTAGAATACCCCTATGTCCACCCCTATGCAAGTCCCTAATTTAGGCCTCAAATGCGCATGGTGCTCTCACTTTGGAGCCCTGTCGTATTTCAAGGCAACAGTTTAGGGCCACATATGGGGTATCGCCGTACTCGGGAGAAATTGGGCTTCAAATTTTGGGAGGTATTTTCTGCTATTACCCTTTTTAAAAATGTAAAAATTTTGGGAAACCAAGCATTTTAGGTAAAAAAAATGTTTTTTTTTTACATATGCAAAAGTCGTGAAACACCTGTAGGGTATTAAGGTTCACTTTAACCCTTTTTACGTTCCCCGAGGGGTCTAGTTTCCAAAATGGTATGCCATGTGTTTTTTTTTTTGCGGTTCTGGCACCATAGGGGCTTCCTAAATGCGGCATGCCCCCAGAGCAAAATATGCTTTCAAAAAGCCAAATGTGACTCCTTCTCTTCTGAGACCTGTAGTGCGCCAGCAGAGCACTTTTCACCCCCATATAGGGGGTTTTCTGAATCGGGAGAAATTGGGCTTCAAATTTTGGGGGGTATTTTCTGCTATTACCCTTTTTAAAAATGTAAAAACTTTGGGAAACCAAGCATTTTAGGTAAAAAAAAATTTTTTTTTTACATATGCAAAAGTCGTGAAACACCTGTAGGGTATTAAGGTTCACTTTATCCCTTGTTACGTTCCCCGAGGGGTCTAGTTTCCAAAATGGTATGCCATGTGGTTTTTTTTGCGGTTCTGGCACCATAGGGGCTTCCTAAATGCGGCATGCCCCCAGAGCAAAATTTGCTTTCAAAAAGCCAAATGTGACTCCTTCTCTTCTGAGACCTGTAGTGCGCCAACAGAGCACTTTTCACCCCCATATGGGGTGTTTTCTGAATCGGGAGAAATTGGGCTTCAAATTTTGGGGGGTATTTTCTGCTATTATCCTTTTGAAAAATGTAAAATTTTTGGGAAACCAAGCATTTTAGGTAAAACATTTTTTTTTTTTTACATATGCAAAAGTTGTGAATCACCTGTAGGGTATTAAGGTTCACTTTACCCCTTGTTACGTTCCCTGAGGGGTCTAGTTTCCAAAATGGTATGCCATGTGTTTTTTTTTCTGTCCTGGCACCATAAGGGCTTCCTAAATGCGGCATGCCCCCCAAAAACCATTTGTCTCTCCTTCCCTTCTGAGCCCTCTACTGCGCCCGCCGAACAATTAACATAGACATATGAGGTATGTGCTTACTTGAGAGAAATTGGGTTTCAAATAAAAGTAAAAATTTTCTCCTTTCTACCAATTGCAAAAATTCAAAAATTGGGTCTACAAGAACATGCGAGTGTAAAAAATGAAGATTGTGAATTTTCTCCTTCACTTTTCTGCTATTCCTGTGAAACACTTAAAGGGTTAATACACTTATTGAATGCCATTTTGAATACTTTGGGGGGTGTTTTAATGGGGTCATTTATGGGGTATTTCTAATATGAAGACCCTTCAAATCCACTTCAAACCTGAACTGGTCCATGAAAAATAGCGAGTTTGAAAATTTTGTGAAAAATTTCCAAATTGCTGCTGAACTTTGAAGCCCTCTGGTGTCTTCCAAAAGTAAAAACTCATTAATTTTATGATACAAATATAAAGTAGACATGTTGTATATGTGAACCCAAAAATGTTTTATTTTGAATATCCATTTTCCTTACAAGCAGAGAGCTTCAAAGTTAGAAAAATGCAAAATTTTCATTTTTTTCATCAAATTTTGGGATTTTTCACCAAGAAAGGATGCAAGTTACCAAAAATTTTTACCACTAAGTTAAAGTAGAATATGTCACGAAAAAACATTCTCGGAATCAGAATGATAACTAAAAGCATTCCAGAGTTATTAATGTTTAAAGTGACAGTGGTCAGAATTGCAAAAAAACGCTCCGGTCCTTAAGGTGTAAAATGGCCTGGTCCTTAAGGGGTTAAACATAGAAACAACAAAACAACAGACGTTAAAATAAATAAATAAATAATTAGTTACATGGAGTCCAATATATTCAGCTAAATCTGCTATAAAACATGATGCCTACATATTAGACTACATTTTCAATGTGACAGGTTCCCATTAAATGTTGATATATATTATCTGTGATGCTATGCAGGTACCAGTGTTAGGCATACAAAAGAGAGGCCTGGTTGGTCACCACCAATTCACTTCAATGGTGTTAAAAATCTGGGCCTCCTTCATTTTTAACCTCTTTATGACCCATCCCAAAAATTTTTTTTTTTGGCCCACATTTTTTTCCTCCTTACCTTCTAGGACCCATAACTTTTTTATTATTTGACTGACAAAGTTGTGTTCAGACTTATTTTCTGCATGGCAAGTTGTTCTTTACACTAATACACTTTTTTTTATCATACAATATATTACAAAGCCAGAAAAAATATATATGTAGGACAAAATTGAAAAAAATATGGAATTGCACAATTTTTTTGAGCAATCATTTTTTGGGAAGTTCAAAATATGGTAAATGAGACGTGCCATATTTATTCTTTGGGTCAGTACAATTCCATTGATACCAAACTTGAATCATTTTTGCTTCCATTTATGGTAAAAAAATGAAAACTTGAAAAAGATTTAAAAAAATTGTTCATTACCATGTTCTCACCCCTATAACTTTTTTATTTTTCCACCTACAGAGCTTTATTAGGATTTGTTTTTTGCGTTATGAGCTTTAGTTTTCAACGGTACCTTTTTTTTTAATAGTTCTAGCTTTTTGATCACTTTTTATTATGGCTTTTTTTTTGGGATGTAATGTAACAAAAAATCAGCAATTTTGGCATTTAGAATTTTTTGGCATTTACGCCGTTCACCTTGCAGGATCAGAAACATAAAAATTCTATAGTTTTGACAATTACACATGCGGCAATGCCAAATATGTGTATTTTCTCTTGTTTATACAGTGTTTTATTTAAAAAAAAACATTTGAAAAGGGGGTGATTTGAATTTTTATTAGGGGAGGGATTTTTTTTATATTTAAAAAAAAAAATTTTTACTTTTTTTTTTACACACTTTTTGGCCCCCCTAGTGGCCTATCATAAGCCATCATCAGATTGCTTACATAGATCAATGTAATGCTATTGGGGCTGTGGGACCACTGGAAACCAGGGAATAGCGGCACAGTATTATGCTGTGGAGGATGTTGTTCCGTGGCTGGGACATAGCCCTGACTGGAATCCTATTGAGCACTGAACACACAATTAGTTCCTATCCAACCTGATACAGTTTAAGAGGATCTGCGGAGAAGAATGGCAGGCCATCCCCAAATCCAGGTAAAAACCTTGTGACCTCATCCCCAAGAAGACTAGAGGCTTTAATCGTTTTGTAAAGGTGCTGTAACTAAGTAATGAGTAAAGGGTATGATATTTATGTCACTGCAATTATTTAGCTTTTACTTTTCAATAAAGTAGCAACATTTTCTAGTATTCTTTTTTCATTTTGTAGTCATGAGATATTTAGTGCAGAATGATGGGAATTTTTTCCTATGTTACCACAAGCCACAACATAGCAAAATGGGAAAAAAGTGAAAGGGTTTGAATACTTTCTTAATGTATTGTAGCTGCCTATTGGAAGAAGCCTGTCATTCTTGCTTGGCAAAATTCCTAGTTGTGTTTCAAGGATCTTTAATGGATCAGACATTAAATAAGAAATCTACCTGCAATAAATGTCATTAGAGACAGTTTTCGTCCTTCTTCTGGGAGTGAATGTGCAACACTGTAGAGTGTACATATTGTAGAGTGCACATATTGTAGAGTGCACATATTGTAGGGTGTACATATTGTAGAATGTACATATTGTAGAGTGTACATATTGAAGAGTGTACATATTGCAGAGTGCACATATTGCAGAGTGCACATATTGTAGAGTGTACATATTGAAGAGTGTATATATTGTAGAGTGCTCTGTCCGCTTCTATCTATATTCACATAAATAAAGACCAGTCAGTAAATTATGTAGCTATTTTGTAGTATTGTGTGCACAAGTAGTTTTCGTGACTATTCTCTTATAGAATTTTCCACAAAAACATCTTATTTATATTATATACAGTATACTTTCTATACAACTATATAAACACTAACAATCCAGAAATACACTGCTCAAAAAAATTGTAGAGTGTACATATTGAAGAGTGTACATATTGTAGAGTGCACATATTGTAGGGTGTACATATTGTAGAATGCACATATTGCAGAGTGTACATATTGAAGAGTGTACATATTGTAGAGTGCACATATTGTAGGGTGCACATATTGTAGAGTGCACATATTGAAGAGTGTATATAATGTAGAGCGTACATATTGAAGAGTGTACATATTGTAGAGTGTACATATTGTAAAATGTACATATTGTAGAGTGTGCATATTGTAGAATGTACATATTGTATAGTGCACATATTGTAGAGTGTACATATTGTAGAGTGTACATATTATAGAGTGTACATATTGAAGAATACACATATTGTAGAGTGTACATATTGTAGAGTGCACATATTGGAGAGTGTACATATTGTAGAGTGTACATATTGAAGAGTGTACATATTGTAGAGTGTACATATTGTAGAGTATAGATATTGTAGATATTGTATTGTACATATAGATATTGTAGAGTGTACATATTGTAGAGTGTACATATTGTAGAGTATAGATATTGTAGATATTGTATTGTACATATAGATATTGTAGTGTACATATTGAAGAGTGCACATATTGTAGAGTATAGATATTGTAGATATTGTATTGTACATATAGATATTGTAGTGTACATATTGTAGAGTGTACATATTGTAAAGTGTACATATTGTACAGTGCACATATTGAAGAGTGCACATATTTTAGAGTGTACATATTGTAGAGTATAGATATTGTAGAGTGTACATATTGTAGAGTGCGCATATTGTAGAGTGCACATATTGTAGAGTGTACATATTGTAGAGTGTACATATTGTAGAGTGCACATATTGTAGAGTGTACATATTTTAGAGTGTAAATATTGTACAGTGTACATATTGTAGAGTGCTCTGTCCGCTTCTACCTATATTCACATAAATAAAGACCAGTCAGTAAATAATGTAGCTATTTTGTAGTATTGTGTGCACAAGTAGTTTTCGTGACTACTCTCTTATAGAATTTTCCACAAAAATATCTTATTTATATCCTATACAGTATACTTTCTATACAACTATATAAACACTAACAATGCAGAGATACACTGCTCAAAAACATTAAGGGAACACTAAAATAACCCATCCTAGATCTGAATGAATGAACTAATCATATGGAATACTTTCATCTTTACATGAATGTGCTGACAACAAAATCACACACAAAATATCAATGGAAATCAAGTTTACAGTATCAACCCATGGAGGTCTGGATGTGTGGAAATCAAAGTGGAAAACCACACTACAGGCTGATCCAACTTTGATGTAATGTCCTTAAAACAAATCAAAATGAGGCTCAGTAGTGTGTGTGGCCTCCATGTACCCGTATGACCTCCCTACAATGCCTGGGAATGCTCCTGATGAGGTGGCGGATGGTCTCCTGAGGGATGTCCTCCCAGACCTGGACTAAAGCTTCTGCCAACTCCTCGACAGTCTTTTGTGCAACGTGGCGTTGGTGGATGGAGCGAGACATGATGTTCCAAATGTGCTCAATCGGTTTTTGGTCTGGGCAACAGGCAGGCCAGTCCATAGCATCAATGCCTTCCTCTTGCAGGAACTGCTGACACACTCCAGCCACATGAGGTCTAGCATAGTCTTGCATTAGGAGCAACCCAGGGCCAACTGCACCAGCATATGGTCTCACAAGGGGTCTGAGGATCTCATCTCGGTACCTAATAGCAGTCAGGCTACCTCTGGCAGGCACATGGAGGGCTGTGCGACCCCCAAAGAAATACCACCCCACACCATTACTGACCCACCGCCAAACTGGTCATGCTGGAGGATATTGCAAGCAGTAGGACGTTCTCCACAGCGTCTCCTGACTCTTTCATGTCTGTCACATGTGCTCAGTGTGAACCTGCTTTTATCTGTGAAGAGCACAGGGCACCAGTGGGGTTCTCTAGCAAATGCCAAATGTCCTGCACAGTGTTGGGCTATAAGCACAACCCCCACCTGTGGACGTTGGGCCCTCATACCACCCTCATGGAGTCTGTTTCCTACCGTTTGAGTGGACACATGCACATTTGTGGCCCGCTGGAGGTCATTTTGCAGGGCTCTGGCAGTGCTCATCCTTGGACAAAGGCGGAGGTAGCGGTCCTGCTGCTGGGTTGTTGCCCTCCTACGGCCTCCTCTACATCTCCTGATGTACTGGCCTGTCTCCTGGTAACGCCTCCATGCTCTGGACACTTCGCTGACAGACTTAGCAAGCCTTCTTGCCACAGCTCGCATTGATTTGCCATCCTGGATGAGCTGCACTACCTGGGCTACTTGTGTGGGTTGTAGACTCCATCTCATTCTACAATGAGAGTAAAAGCACTGCCAGCATTCAAAAGTGACCAAAACATCAGCCAGGAAGCATAAGAACTGAGAAGTGGTCTGTGGTCACCACCTGCAGAACCACTCCTTTATTGGGGTGTCTTGCTAATTGTCTATAATTTCCACCTGTTGTCTGTTCCATTTGCACAACAGCATGTGAAATTGATTGTCAATCAGTGTTGCTTCCTGAGTGGACAGTGTGATTTCACAGAAGTGTGATTGACTTGGAGTTACATTGTGTTGTTTAAGTGTTCCCTTTATTTTTTTAGAGCAGTGTATTTTAAATCTGTCTAAACAAATACTGAATCTTTTAACCTCTTACCAATATGGCTATGGTTTAGAATAAAGAAGGACATTGCTGGCTATAAAGGTGTTAAAATTGTATGCACCAGCACGTTGTCTACTGAGCATTTAAATTAAGTATCATTAGTACTCACAGAATGACTTGCAAGAAACCACTGACAGGAAATACTAAACCTTTAAATGGCTAATAAATCATGCACTGTTACCTCTGTATTGTCACTGACTGTATATAATGTAACACAGATGCTCTTATGAATGATATAAAAAGTTCAGGTCCATTTCCACATTTTTTACTAATTGAATTTAATGGCTGATTGGTTTGCTCTACGCATCCTCATAAGTCTCATAGACAATGTACGATGTGCGTCACACTATCCAGCATTCAGAGCCTTGTCGCATTAGTTTATACCTCAATGTGCTTTAACATAAATACCAGACCATTCCTGCCTGTGAACTCTGAAATCCTATTACCTAGGTGGGGGACATAGACCTAATAGTTGTCTTGTCAGCTGCTTTGGTTTCATCATTCATCATATTGATGTGGCATTGTAATATACGCAGATCAAATGGGCAAGTGAAACTTTTCCTAAATTACAGAATGATGCCCTCAGTGGCAGGTGCTATATCATATATTGCAACAGAGAAATAAAAATATGCTTCTTTAGAGAAAATTCTGTGTATACCCTCTCCATATCCCCGATGGTCTGAGTTTGGGTGATTTTGCCATTAGGACCTTCTTCCTTAACCCCTTAAGGACCAGGCCAATTTTCACTGTAGGACCAGAGCGGTTTTTGCACATCTGACCACTTTTTACTTTAAGCATTAATAACTCTGGGATGCTTTTACCTATCATTCTGATTCCGAGATTGTTTTTTCATGACATATTAAAATTTATGTTATTGGTAAAACTTTGTGAATTTAGTGAAAAATTGCAAAATTTTATGAAAAAATAGAAAATTTTGTATTTTTCTAACTTTGAAGCTCTCTGCTTGTAAGGAAAATAGACATTTTAAATAAATTATATTTTGATTCCCAAATACAATATGTCTACTTTATGTTTGCATCATAAAGTTGACATGTTTTTACTTTTGGAAGACATTAGATGGCTTCAAAGTTCAGCAGCAATTTTCCAATTTTTCACAAAAATTTCTAAATCGGAATTTTTCAGGGACCAGTTCAGTTTTGAAGTGGATTTGAAGGGCCTTCATATTAGAAATACCCCACAAATTACCCCATTATAAAAACTGCACCCCTTAAAGTATTCAAATTGACATTCAGTAAGTGTGTTAACCCATTAGGTGTTTCACAGGATTAGCAGCAAAGTGAAGGAGAAAATTCAAAATCTAAATTTTTTACACTTGCATGTTCTTGTAGACCCAGTTTTTGAATTTTTACAAGAGGTAAAAGGAAAAAAATCCTCTCAAAAGTTGTAACCCGATTTTTTTTTTAATAGGGTGGAGGAGGGTGAACGCCCCTCCCCCCCCCTTCCGGGAGCCCATGGTTGGTGGTGTTTAGCCTGGGAAACCCCGCCACCCTTCTTGCCTGATAAACCCACGGGAGGCTCTTGGCCCCGGCTGCACGGGTGTGCTGGAACCCGGTTCTCGTCTTTTGATCGGAATTTTCTGTCCCTGCTAGAGAGACTCTCGGACACTTACCAGATGTTGCTGCCTGGGAGGTCACGGGCGGGTCGCCTTGTCAGCTTGGCGGGTGTCAGAGAAGAGAAGGACGCTAGCTGCCAGGACCCTTACTGCCGGGACCACACGAGACTGAAAGCGAGGTCTGCACCGCAAGCGCGTCGCTTCCGGGTGAGAGACGGAGCGACGCGGAGTCCCGTGGAATGCTGGACACCACAGTACCGGAGAGTGGAAATGGCAGCAGCAAGGAGTCAGTGTAAGCAGGAGAGGCTGAGTGCCGAGGAAGGAGGCAACGGGAGAGACTGCGCGCCAAGCTTGGACAGGGTGACAACCGGCATAGACTGGGTGAGACCGTTCTGTTTTATTATACTTACCAACATTGCCTGACCTATAATAATGCGCTGTATGGTACTGCTCATGGAATATCGGTATCAGTTTGTATGAGCCGGGACAGTACAAAAGCAGAAGGCCCCAGGCTGTCCGGAACTTAGCATCTGCTGTGTTTTTTTTCTTTTGTATTGAGGGAGATATCTTGGTTTGCCACCCTTGAACCCCCGAGGACTGACTGGGACAGTACTTTTAACTGAGTGGGCCACTGTGTGCTTGGTACCTGGACTCTGTTGTGGACTATGCCTACCCCGCATTGATGGGGGCAGAGCTTGCAAGTGAGCAGAACATCCCTGATTGTCACCCTGAACCTGTTCTTATTTGTGTCACTTCGCACTGACTGAGATACTCCTGCCTTATATTCTGAACCAGCTATTCCTCATACTGTTTGACGTGACCGTCGAATCCCCTGCTCCATTAGGAGCTGGTACGGTTGGTGAAATCAATACACAGAGGGTCCATAACACCTCTTTAGTGCAACAAGTCCTGCTCTGAGGTTTGAATTACCCTGCATTATTTGAGTAAAAACTTTTGTGGAATTTAACCAGGCCAGTGGCTTAAAAGGGCGTATTGGAAAATGGGTCCTAAACAGAATAAGACAAATAGCCCGGGAAAGGATCAGAAAAATACTAGTAGGATGGACAGATATAATGGTCTTCCTGGACTATGCTGCGGATACGTTAAAATTGAGACTTTCTTTTAGGGATATTAAGAATAGACTGTGATCCAATGGAGTAAAATTTTCATTAATTTTTCCAGCCAGGCTGAGAGTGATATATAATAAAGAGGCTTTGTTTTTTGGAAACCCGGGGGAGGCAGTGGGGTGGATGGACTCTAAGGGCTTGGGTGAATAGTAAGGACGGGTTTAGAGGGGGCTCTGGGAGGGGGGGGTTTCATGCTAGGAAAGAGAGTTGCCCAAATGGGGCAAGTCGCCAGGGGTATTGGGGGGGTGGGGGGGGGGTGAAGGGGGAGGTGGGTGAAGGGGGGGCGTGAACGGGGGGGGGGGGTGAACGGGGGGGGTGGGAATGCCCAGGGGTGGTGGTGTGGTGTTTTTTTTTTTTTTTTCTTCTCCTTCTTCCCTCTACTGTTTAGGATGGTTAGGCATTGTTTTTTGCCCTCTCCTCCGCTTTGCCACAAGAAACAAGGAATAAGGTAAATAAAATCAAAATTCTTGCATGGAACGTCAGGGGATTAGGAGATAATATCAAGAGAATGGCAGTAATGGTGGTGGTGAGAAATCCCCTCCCTTGTGTGGTAGGTCTGCTTGAGACACATCTCACAAGGGATACTGTCAGGATCCGGACTAATAGCAGGAAGCGGTACAGGTGGTGGATCCTCTATGCCAGAGAGGGATTGGCGTGGACCGTACCGGAGGATCGGTTCTAAGCAGTTACTGGTTTTCACCAGAGCCCGCCTCAAAGCGGGATGGACTTGCTGCGGCGGTAACTACCAGTTCGTATCCTCCGATAGCGGCTCTACCTCACTGGCAGCTGAGACAGGCGAAGTACAGAAGGGGCAGGCAGTGGCATAGTCAGATGTAGCAAAGGTCAGGGCAGGCAGCACGGGTTCTCAGGCGGTAGTCGTTAGCGGGAC